>NW_027643466.1:0-4995 GCF_032717465.1 Coenobita brevimanus
AGAAGAGAAAGTAGCCGAGGGATTCATCAACTATGTGGTTGCAAAGGGTGTCCCGAAAGCTATGACACTGTCTGAAATTCTAGAAGAATCAGGGAAGGATCTGACTATAAGAACCCTCGAAGACGCCATCGTCAAAAATGCTTGGACGGATAAAGTGACTGAGCCTTTCAAACATGTACGTGTAGAACTAACATTAAGTCGGGGGCTCGTTTTGAGGGGATCCTGGATTGTCATGCCCAAAACACTGCAACAACGCACGATGCAACTCGCACATGAGACACCTGGGAATGGTCAAGATCAAGAGTCTGCTTCGTGGCAAGGTATGGTGGCCAACTATTATCAAGGATATGGAGAAGACAATCAGACAATGCATCCTGTGTGCTAGCCTCAATATAAGAAAAAAAAAAAAAAAAACATCCGGGGAATATGTCTGAGGTAAAGGGGCCATGGGTGGTATGGTAATCCACGTGGACATGTGGACCGTTCCCTAGTGGTGACTATGTGCTGGGAATAATCGATGCAGGATCCCGGTGGCCAGAAGCTTTTGTGGTTAAAACTATCAACACCGACATCATTACGACCCTGATTGAAGGATGCATCTCAACACACGGCATCCCAGCAGTCATTGTATTAGACAGTGGATCACAGTTCAGCACCAAGGAGTTTGCACAGTTCTGTGTAGAAAGGGGACTAAAACACCACAAGGTGACACAGGATCATCCCCAAGCAAATGGGAAAATCAGGCGCTTCCTCACAACCATGTTGAAAGCACTTTGAATGATGCATACTGAGGGGAAAGATTGGAGACACTTGCTTGGTAAATTTTTGTTGCACTACAAGAACACCCCTCACTCGATGATGGGAGAGACGCCAGCCAAACTCCTCAAGGGAGAGGAACATCAGAGTGAAACTCCCCCAGGTGAGTTATGGCTTAGTAGACACACGTGACATGTTGGGATGTGGCATGCAAGAGGGATAAAAGAGGAAATGAGAAAGCAAAACACTGGACAGACAACAGGAATAAGTCCAAACTAGTTGAGTTGAGATCAACCGATCAAGTGCTCCTGAAGCAAACCAAGAAAGACAAGCTCTCAGCTAATTATGATCCGAAACCGTGGACGATAAGTGAAAGGCGAGATAATTCAGCAATTCTACAGTGAGGACCCAAGAAGATATTACGCTGCACATCCCAGATGAGAAGAGTTCCAGGAAGATGCCAAGGAGGAAATGATGGCAGTGGAGACAGTGACACAGACGGAAGCCACAAAACTGTCGAGAGAACCGACAACACTCACTGAAATTGGGAAAACAACCAAGCTGCCAACACACTGAGGGCAGGGACAGATAAGTCCAAACAGGACGGGATCATCGAGGAGGAACTACTCGCTGTTAGGCGTCCACGTCGTACTATAGTAAAACTGAAGAAATATCAGGAAGGAGCTGAAAACTTAAGAACGAATGGAAGCGAAAGCTCTGGACTGGATGAACTTGATGACTTCGAAATGGATGGAGAGACAAGAGAGGATTATGAACCCAGCCGTTCATGGAACTAAGGAGAACAACAATAAAAGATTGTCATCATGAATAAAAGGGAGGGGAAGATGTACTGTTCCAGGAATGCAGTGATTGTGGAGTGTGCACTACTGTGTGTGTAAGATGGTGTAGCCTATGTATGTTAATTCCTATTCTGTATATATCAGGTACTGGTGCCTTCTATAATGAGATAATTATCATCGACAAAATCAAGCTATACATTTTTTTACCAATGGAGCATAGAGTAAAACATACACACACACACACACACATATGTATATAAATATATATATATATATATATATATATATATATATATATATATATATATATATATATATATATATATATATAGTTACATAGAATATGATTTCATCATCCTTTGTATAATTCTAACGTACAGTACGTTGAGTGTTTGATCACAATTCGTCTCGTGGCTTCCATAGTGACCAAGTTTCCGTGTTCTACCTCTCTCCCCCTTCTCCTCCCTTATAGTAGAGTAATTCGTTCTTTCTGTTGTTCAGAGCAGGATTGTCAACTCTTTGTCCCCTATGGCTTCATTTGCGCATCCTTCTTACAAGCTGTATCAAGCTCTGCCAGCCCCTATATAATGAGCTCAGTCTCTGCATTAATTGCCACTTAGATCTACTCCTCATTTTGTTCACATCTCTGTCCTCCCCTGTACAGTTGTTATTATTTTTGTGAGTGCTCAGGAAGTCTCCAACCATCTAGCTGCTGTGTAATTTGAGTATAAGTGGTATTACATTTCATTTTTTTTCTTGTACTGTATAGCATAAGGTGTTAATTCGTAGGCCTGGTAAGGTTTTTGTGATTAATGTAAAGTTTTTGCTGTCACCCAGTAGTAATAATTTGTATCTGTAATAATATATCTTGCATTAACTGAGCATTATCCAGTTTTCTCATTTTATCAGGGCTGACTTAGATAAATTTACTCTTGCTAATTTCGTGTTAATAGAGGCTATTGCAGTTAATCCTATATTTAACCTGTTTTTTGCCATTACATTATCCTTATGAGTCCTGAATGTTTAGTTGTTAGTTTGAGCATTAAACATTAACTTGTAATTTTACCTAACTCTTTTGTTTTGAACCTGGAACTTTGCAGGACAGTAGTGATTTTTAGTATTCTCACTTGAAGTGTTCATTATTTTTCTCTGTTCCGTAACATTAATTTGGCGACCTCTTATCAGGATATTTAGGATATTATCATAAGGATATTGCATGATATTTTGTGACTGTGATTTATTCATGATGTCTACTATTACTACGCTTGATGAAGCTAAAGATTTTTTGTCAAATGTGCAAACAATGTGTGATGTAGAAAACAGAACAAAGAATGAACTTAAGCTTGTTGCTTAACAATTGGGAATTGCTGTTCGCTCTCATCAGTCTAAAGATCAAATTGTTGGCATGATTAATAAAAGCTTGTTTAAAGTAGCTCCTCCAAATGAGCAAACGCAGATTGAATCAGCTAAGTTACAGCTAGCCCTGGAGGAGGCTCGTGCTAAGGAGGCCGAATCTCAGGCTCGTATTCAGGAGGCACAGGCACAAATCGAAATTGCTACGATTCAGGCAGACCATGAGTATCGCATGAAACAAAGTGGAACTGGATCATCTAGCTCTGATGATTTTGATGTGGCTAAAAGTGTTAAACTTGTCCCTCCTTTTAATGAATCTGATTTAACAAAGTATTTTCAGTTGTTTGAGAGGGTAGCTACAGGTTTTAATTGGCCCAAAAAGTATTGGACAGTACTCCTTCAAACTGTTCTCACCGGTAAAGCTCAAGTAACTTATGCATCTTTGCCTCAGGATCAATCTGATAATTTTGATGTACTAAGGATTTCAGGGGCAGTGTCCAACTGTTTTTTTTAAATAACGTCTCAACAAAGCGTCGGACAAGGATTTAACTTTGGCAGTGCATGTTTGAGACCCCGACCTAATTTGTAAAATTATGCTTTTGTACCAAATGTGTATGATTAAGGCATTTATAAGAGTAAATGTAGGGTAGACTTAGCTAAAATTGTCAGAGGCATGTAGCGAGTCTAGCTTCGGTCACGATACAAGCCCCGCCCACAATTCGGAACGTGACGTCGGTGTGAGGTAGTAGTAATCACCGACGCAAGTGGCAGTTCTATCTTTCTAACCCCCCCCCACATACTGTATTTTCTGTCTGTCTGTCTGTCTGTCTGTCTCTCTCTCTCTCTCACACACACACACACACACACACACACACACACACACCGAAGTAATATTTCACCCCTACTACAGATTCAGTATGGTCCTTATATGAGAAGAACGTTTGAGAAAAAAAATGTTTACTCGAAGGAAATTACTTATCATTTACATGGAAAATACGGCCCTTGCTACATGTTCGGTGCATGTAACATAGAGCAGTGGTTTATTAAACTTGTTCATTGTGAACGCCCACTATTATCTTTAAAAGAATATATATTTTTTACACACACACACACACACACACACACACACACACACACACACACACACACACCGAAGTAATATTTCACCCCTACTATACATTCAGTATGGTCCTTATATGAGAAGAATGTTTGAGAAATCTATCTATGCTCGCCATCGCTGAAATTTCGGTTTGGTAACGTCTCGCCTGTCGGCGGCCGTCACATCACCTCGCCCAGCGGTGCCGGCTCAGGCAGTGATTACTACTCTTCAGAAGTGAATAAGTCATATTGACGTCACTATATGTGTAAGAGGGCGATGCATATACTATGTACTAATAGGGAGTCTGGAGGGATGTAGTCACTCTAAAAATCAGCCGCAGCTCAGAAATATGAGTAACCCTGAGGCATTGAATCTGAAGCAGCTTACATAAAGACAGAACTGCCACTTGCGTCGGTGATTACTACTGCGTCACACCGACGTCACGTTCCGAATTGTGGGCGGGGCTTGTATCGTGACCGAAGCTAGCCTCGTTACATGCCTCTGACGATTTTAGCTAAGTTTACCCTACATTTACTCTTATAAATACCTTAATCATACACATTTGGTACAAAAGCATAATTTTACAAATTAGGTCGGGGTCTCAAACATGCACTGCCAAAGTTAAATCCTTGTCCGACGCTTTGTTGAGACGTTATTTAAAAAAAACAGTTGGACACTGCCCCTGAAATCCTTAGTTGTTAAGAGCTTGATTCTTAAGGCCTATGAGCTTGTTCCTGAAGCCTATAGAGTAAAATTTAGGACAACTTATAAGCAAGATAAGCAGTCCCATGTTGAGTATGCAAAAATCAAAGAAGATCTGTTAGAGCAGTGGTTAAATTCTAAGAATGTGGATTCTGATTTTGGTAAATTTAAGCAGATGATTTTGCTGGAGGACTTCAAAAGGTGTATTAATAAAGATGTAAGCCTATATCTTGATGAGAAAAGAATAGATAATTTGTCTGATGCTGCAGTTTTAGGTGATGAATA
>NW_027643467.1:0-4995 GCF_032717465.1 Coenobita brevimanus
AAGTATCTAGGGAAGGGAAAGAAAGATTATGCTGTCTTCATGGACTTGGAGAAAGCTTATAACAGAACAGAGAGGCAAGGTATGTGGAAGGTATTAAAAATATATAGAGTGGAGGGGAAATTGTTGAGTGCTGTGAAGAGTATGTACGAGGGAGCTAGGGCTACGGTTCGAGTGGATGATGAGCCGATTGAGTTCTTTGATCTAAATGTGGGACTGAAATAGGTATGTGTGATGTCTCCGTGGCTGTTTAATATATACATGGATGGGGTTGTAAAGGAGGTGCAAGGTAGGGCAGTGGATGTGGGGGTGGCTCTAATGAATGAGGGTGAGATGTGGAAGATTCCGGTGTTGCTGTTTGCTGATGATACTGTATTGTTGAGTGAAGATGAATGGGAGTTGCAAGGTTTGGTGAAGGAATTTGGGACAGTGTAAGAGGAGGAATCTGAAAGTTATTGTAAATAAGAGTAAAGTTACTGTGCTTGAGAGGAATGAACTCACAGAATGCACAGTGAGGTTGGATGGTGAGGGTATGGAGAATGTGAGTGCATTCAAGTACTCGGGTAGTGTGATGAGTAAGGATAGAAGTTTGGGGGATGAAGTGCTTGAAAGGTTACAGCAGGGAAGGAAGGTTGTTGGTTCACTGAAAGCGCTGATGAGAAACAGGGAGGGGCGTATGGAAGTTAAGAGTCACTGCGTGATAGTACTGTATTGTGATCCCTACCCGGACGTATGGAAGAGAGGCATGGACCTTGCTTGAGGGGAGGAAGTCAAGAATGAGAGCAGTGGAAATGAGTTACTTGAGAGGAGCATGTGGAGTGACTTGGAGGGACAGGTTGACGAATGAAGAAGTGAAGGAACGTTGTGGGGTGGATGTGGATGTGGTTGAGAAAATTAGGAGAAATACACTGAGGTGGTTTGGACATGTGGAGAGAATGGAGAATGAAAGACTGACTAAGAGGGTGTATGTAGGTGAAGTGGAGGGAGGGAGAGGGAGGGGAAGACCGAGGATGAGGTGGAGGGATGGAGTTGAGAGATACTGTATATGAGGGAAAGGAGAGTGAGCTTGGGAGAGGGCAGTCAAATGGTGGGTGACAGAGCGACTTGGAAGCGTTTTGTCTGCGACCACCTTTTGCGGGATTATGGCGTCAGCCTATAGATAGACAGATAGATAGAATATATTCCACACACTTCCACGTCCCCCATCTACTCCAGATCATATTTACCTAGCTGCTCCTCCATTTCTCTCTTATAATAAAACTAATAATACTAATAACAATAATACTAATAATAACAGCAGTAGGAATAATAAAACAACAACAACAACAACAATGATGATAATAATAATAATAATAATAATAATAATAATAATAACAGCAGTAGTAATAATAAAAAAAAAAAATAATAATAATACCACCAAGGCTCTCGCTGCTTTGAAATATTAGGCATCAAAGGAAAGTCTATCTATCTATCTATAGCCCGACGCCCTAATCCCGTAAAGGGTGGCCGCAGACAAAACGCCTCCAAGTCACTCTGTCACCCACCATTTGACTCCCCTCCCCCCAACTCACCCCCCCTTCCCTCATATACCTCTCAACTCCATCCCTCCACCTCATCCTCGGTCTACCCCTCCCTCTCCCTCCCTCCACCTCACCTACATACACCCTCTTAGTCAGTCTTTCATTCTCCATCCTCTCCACATGTCCAAACCACCTCAGTGTATTTCTCCTAATCTTTTCAACCACATCCACATCTACCCCACAACGTTCCTTCACTTCTTCATTCGTCAACCTGTCCCTCCATGTCACTCCACATGCTCCCCTCAAGTAACTCATTTCCACTGCTCTCACTCTTGACTTGTTCCCCTCTTGCAAGGTCCACGCCTCGCTTCCATACGTCAGGGTAGGGATCACAATACCATCATGCAGTGACTTCTTAACTTCCATACTCACCTCCCTATTTCTCATCACTGCTTTCAGTGTGCCAACAACCTTCCTTCCCTGCTGTACCCTTTCATTTACTTCATCCCCCAAAGTTCCATCCTTACTCATCACACTACCCAAGTACTTGAATGCACTCACATTCTCCATATCCTCACCATCCAACCTCACTGCACACTCTGTGACTTCATTCCTCTCAAACACCATAACTTTACTTTTGTTTACATTAACTTTCAGCTTCCTCCTCCTACACACTGTCCCAAATTCATTCACCAAACCTTGCAACTCCCATTCATCTTCACTCAACAATACTGTATCATCAGCAAACAGCAACACCGGAAGCTTCCAAATCTCACCCTCATTCATTAGGGCCACCCCCACATCCACTGCCCTACCTTGTACCTCCTTTACGACCCCATCCATATATATATTAAACAGCCATGGAGACATCACACACCCCTGTTTCAGTCCCACATTGAGATCAAAGAACCCACTCAGCTCACCATCCACTCGCACCGTAGCCCTAGCTCCTTCGTACATACTCTTCACAGCACTCAACAATTTCCCCTCCACCCCATATATTCTTAATACCTTCCACATACCTTGCCTATCTATTCTGTCATAAGCTTTCTCCAAGTCCATGAAGGCAGCGTACACTTTCCTTCCCTTCTCTAGATACTTCTCCACTAAACATCTTAGAACAAATATCTGATCTACACACCCTTTTCCCTTCCTAAATCCCCCTTGTTCTTCTCCAACTAGCTCCTCTGTCATATGCCTAACCCTATCAATGAGTATTCTACCATATATTTTACCAGTCACACTAAGAAGTGACATACTGCGTGCAGTTTTGCGCCTGACTGTGTTTGTGTCCGATAACTGATCACATAAAATTCAATATAAGAAAGACCTGAAGAAAAACACTCGAATAAACAAATGACACAGCATCCAGCCACATATCCGTCAACTTTCAGGAGGCGTGGGTCATGAATGATTCAGGGGGCTGCGTCTCCCAGGGCACTTGACCCAAAACAAATATCACCGCATAGTTCTTTACGTCAAGTTCTTGAAAATATATATCAGTAAATTCCCTTGCCACAATTTTCGTCACACGCCCCCAAACTGACAAGAGGAGTCTTTGTTGCGCTTGTCTTCAGGTGAATTGTTGCACATTAATCACAGTTACAGCTCGGCCGTCAGCTGTGCTTGGGTGGAGGACGATTGTGCTCGAGTGTGGCAGGGTGTTGGAGATGAGGGTATTGGAGAGGACATTGCAGTATGATGGGAAGAGGTAGGGAAAGGAGTTTGTTGAAGGAAGCTGGGGAGGGATGAGATGCAAGGAAAGGAAGGGGAACGATGCGTTTGGGCAGGGGCAAAGGAGAGGGGGATTGTGTTGGATGGCAAGGGGAGCAAGGACTGGGAAGGGAATGAGTTGGAGAGTGGTTGGGAGGAAGTCGAAAAGAAATGTTTGTGGTGAAAAGAGACAGGAGGAGGTGTATGTTGTATGGCAGTGGGAAGATGAGAAATAAAGAAGGGATGTATTGGAGTCTGGTGAGGCTGGGGATAAGAGGAAAGGGTGGGGATGCGTTGAAGTGTAATGGGAAGCAGAGAGGAAATGTGGGATGTATTGGACGCTGGTGAGGCCTGGTGAGAAGAGGAAATAAAAGGAGTGAGTAGGATAGTGGGGCAAAGAGAAATAGGGAGGGGAATGTTGACAGGTAGAGAGGAGATGAGAAAGAGGGAGGGGTGTGTGTTATAAAAACAGTATGGGAAGAAGGGAAAGCAAAGAGAAGGGAGGTTAGGCAGGTGTATGAAGGGTGCAGCAGGTATATAATGAGAAGAGACGAGAATATGAAGAGTGATGCAAGTATTTTATGAGCTACAGGTATTGAAAGAGAGAGGCAGGTACTGTAAATCAAATGTTGGGCAGGTATGTGAAGAGTGAAACATGTGTATCAAAAGTGAGACAGGTATATGAAAAGTAAGGCAAGTTTATGAGGAGTGATGCAGTATATGAAGACTGAAGCAAGTGTACTGAAAAAGTTATATGAAGGGATATGAAAAGTGAGACAAGTATATGAAGTGATGCAGTATATGAAGAGTAAGGCAGACACATGAAGAGTGGTCCAAGGGTTTGGCAAGGCAGGAACATGAAAAGGACAAGGCAGAGTGGAGTCAGGCATGCATATGAAAAGAACGAGGTAATGGCTGAGTCAGACAGGTATATAAAGAGAGGGAGGCAGGGGTTGTGTTAAGAATGTATATGATTCTCCTTCATTATAGAGTTACGTACAAAGCTGGTGAATGTTTTTGTAAACTTGATCTGGAAAATATGGCGTAGTTGGGTTGATATTTTTTCATCGTGCCCAGCCTCGTGACGGTCAGAGTTGTGAGGAATAATATAAAACGCAGAAATAAATTGCATTTGTCTTTCAGGGACAGAGGCGAGATAGTGAGGATCAGAGGCAGGAAGGAACAGCTGCGAAAAACAATAAAAAGCTAAGCGTGAGTGACAGTTGTAAGAAATTAATTCCCGACTCTCACAGGTGGATACCAAAGGTCTCGCCCGCACAGGTTTAAATGAAATGTTGAACAAAAACTGGATATTTGTTTGATACCCATAAACTGATGTTTGATTAACATTACGAGGAGCATAACATTAAAGGAGTTATAGGGATTCAATTCATGAAAGCACACAACAGTAAAAAGAAGAAGGCAATATTGAAGTTAGGCCTCAGACGACAAAAAGTGAAAATTTTTTATCATTTTTTAAAGAGGATCTTAATATTCTCGACTGTTAAAAAAGCGCATAAGCAAATGCGCAAGAATGTTTTCCCCAATCTCTGGCCGCCCCTAAAAGGCTGAACAATAGTATCAATAAGAATGATGAAGGTCATATCTATCTCTGTTGGTTTGAAAGCTCACCCAAGCTGAATAAAATAGTCAAGTGGAAAAGTATGAATTTCATGAAAATTATCTGAATGAAGAGGTTAACTCCTTCAGTACAACATATCCTTCCCAAGATTATAAAAATAATTGTTTTGAGGTAGCATGAATA
>NW_027643468.1:0-4995 GCF_032717465.1 Coenobita brevimanus
ATTTCTTGTCACGAGTTATTATAGTTTTGAGGGATTTTAAATAAGGAAATGTGGCTAATGGTGTAACACGAATAATCATAATGCGGAAATATTCCTTTATGTATTTATTTTTTTTACATCAGCCAGGAGATTCGATGTAATTTTAAATTGCATCTTTCACCTATGATGAATATAATAAAATGTTAATTGAAATATCCATAATTTTAACAAATTGGTTAATCTCAACATGACATAAAACACAGTTCAGTTGACGCTACTGCAACCTAATCTTTTTAAATCCGTCATGAACAGTAAAAATGCGTATATGATGGTCCAAGCAATGTTTTTATATTGTATATCGCAGTAAGCCTATGAATTTTCAAAATGATAATACCTAAACAATTTCGTTTTAAACGATCTCAGTTTCAATGTGATTTTACCTTATAAATTTAGGTAATGATATCACACGAACGTCATAGTACAACATAATCCATTTTTTATATATGATCAAGAGACTCAAGATGACACTGGTTTTGGACATGAAAATAATGTTTGTTCTGTCTCTATATACTTCCAAGCTGTTCAAACGAACCTATTTGGGGTTAGAACGATCAAATGCCAGCCCTCATTACCTGTGTTCGACTTCATCCTACGAAATACACCAATTAGCCATGTTACTAATTTTTTTTTTTTCCTAGACAGAGTTTTTTCATCCTCAGAATCGTTTTCTAAATCTTATATACAATTGGCAGTGTTTCCCAGGAAATATAGAGTACTATTATAGACGTCTCAAAATTTGTGTTTTTCCTCATTGATTGGGTTTATCGGATTACTCAAGTATAATATCTTTCAATTACTTGTAATGCGGAAGCTTTAGCCGTAACAAAGCTTATACCATTTTCTTACCCTGAAGCTACCAGTACAAAAGAAAAAAGTCAGAAATGACCCTCTTCCTAACGTAACAACTCAAACAATCTCCAGACGACATTAATAGTTCATTCAGTCTTCCTTCAACCTTTTTTTTTTTTTTTTTTTTTTTGTAGCTGTCATGTACTATCTGTACATGGAGATTACGATGAGGAATAAAGTTATTTCATTAAAAAATTTCTCGCTCGTTTCGATAACCCCCACATTAACTGAAAATATTGTTCTTTAACACATCAGATGCCAGTTCTCTTTACGTGTCAATCGATTTCTTGTTGTATGTTTCATAAATGCGATTTTTCCCCTCAGAAATCGATTATGAGTTTCTTAAGTTGTTGGATGTTTTTAGCAATCAGTTTTGGATATATTTGTGGAAGTGGCCTATTTACCGACTCATCCCAAAAATAAAATTATAATTTGGATTATCCCCAGAGAGTATCCTATCAGTCTTAAGAAGGTCACAATTGCAACTACTTTTTGTCTATGAAAACACAGCTATGATGAATAAAAGAAAAAGCCAATAAACTCATCGAATATTAAAAATTAAGTTAATCTCAACACGATATATATATATATATATATATATATATATATATATATATATATATATATATATATATATATATATATATATATATATATATATATATATATAGGCTCACTGAGATGTAAAACTTAAAAACATTATTTGAGGGTTGGGAGAGCGTCGACTGAACTGTTGTATATATATATATATATATATATATATATATATATATATATATATATATATATATTGTTACGGAACAGAGAAAGATAATGTACACTTTAAGTGAGAATGCTAAAAATCACTACTGTCCCGTAAAGTTCCAGGTTCAAAACAAAAGAGTTAGGTAAAATTACAAGTTAAAGTTTAATGCACAAACTAACAATAAAACATTCAGGACTCATAAGGATAATGTAATGGCAAATAAACAGGTTAAGTATATGGTTAACTGCAATAGCCTCTATTAACACGAAATTAGCAAGAGTAAATTTATCTAAGTCAGCCCTGATAAAATGAGATACCAGATAATACTCAGTGAATGCCAGATAAATAATTACAGATACAAACTATTATCAAAAATGACTGACATAAAGATCCATACATGAATTACAAAAACTTCACTAAGCCTACAAATTAAACTTATGCTATACAGTACAAGAAAAAAAATGCAACAGTTATACTCAAATTACACACAGCTGCTAGATGGTTCACACGGCAAGGAGGCAATCTAATTGGCTTTGCGTCTCCAACATCGACATCATGCACCAACACAGCGGTTCTTCCTGGAGTAGCACGGAACACTTGCGGGTACTCCTGCAGTAATGCCGAAAACTCCTGCCTTTCCTTGGGAGGTAGATGAGAAAGCTTAGTCTGGAGATCATTCATGATATCAGGATTCTTCCCCAAACTATCACTCAGGCTCATACTTCATGGGAGAGCTTCACTTGCAGACTCGGGTGGAACAGCTACAGTGCAGACTGGATTATTTTCGTCCCGCCTGTGATATAACTTTAGCATGTTGATGTGACATAGTTGCTTGTTCTTTCTACGATCTGGTGTGGCGATGACATAGTTGACATCACTGAGTTTCTTCTCCACGAAATAAGGACCACTAAACTTGGCTTGATGGTTGCCCATGAACTGGTAGCAGAATCAAAACCTGATCTCCTGGCTGAAAGTGGCGTAACCTGGACTTCTTATCATACCAAGTCTTCATCTTCTCCTGAGCAGCTCCTAAATTCTCTCTCGCCAGCTGTAAAGCAGTGGACAGCCGTTCTTTGAACTTCATCACATACTCCAGCAGGTTGACGCCATCTTCCTCCGACAGCCAGCATTCCTTGAGTAACTTAAGGGGTCCTCTTACTTCATGGCCAAACAATAGTTCAAAAGGTGAGAAGCCCAGTGATTCATTTGGAGATTCTCTTGCGGCAAACACAACGAATGGAAGACCTTTATCCCAGTCTTTCTGATGTTCCAAACAGTATTTCTTGAGCATCGATTTGAGTGTTTGATGATATCTCTCCAACGCTCCTTGGGTCTGGGGATGGTAAGCTGAAGACGTGATCTGGGTGATGCCCAACTCTTTCAGAGACTGCTTGAAAACATTCGACATGAAATTACTTCCCCGGTCTGACTGTACCTCCTTGGGCAGACCAAACTTTGTGAAGAACCCTAGCATTTCCTTAACCACGTCCTTTGCTGAGATATTTCTAAGTGGAATGGCTTCAGGATAACGAGTAGCCATATCAATCATGGTCAACACATAAGAAAATCCTGAAGAAGTCTTAGGAAGAGGGCCCACAATATCCACCAACACACGGGTGAAAGGCGCCTCAAAAGGAGGAATGGGAACTAGAGGTGCAACCTTTTCGGTCTGATTACACTTCCCCACAACTTGACAGGTGTGACAAGACTTACAATACCAGGAAACATCCCTGAAGATACCTGGCCAGTAGAAGTGTTTCAAAATGCGTGCCACAGTCTTCCTCACTCCAAGGTGTCCTGCCAAACTGGAATCAAGAGCCACTCTAATGATATCCTGCCTACAAACACGAGGGATGACAACTTGATGTACAACCTCCCATTCACAGTCGGCTGATGCTGTTGGGGGTCTCCACTTCCTCATAAGTACTCCTGACTTTACATAATAACAAGTAGAAGCACCGGCTGACTCTTCTTCACTGTAAGCAGAGTTAGCTAGACCTTTCAACTCAGGGTCAGCAACCTGCAACTCAACCAACTCTTGACGAGACAAATTATCAACACTACGGGGTACTGCCTCATCTGGTGAGTGGTCCAAATTAGCAAGAAAAGTGTCAGCTAGGATAACATCATCATCATCATCATCATCCTCTAAATCACCAGTAACTTTAGACTTAGCCCTAGTGACAGCACATGTAGGGAACACATCAGGGACATCACAATCCTGGGCCGCAGCCACTGGCTCACCAGACAACTGAGGAGCTGGACACACTTGACTTCCACCAATATCATTTCCAAGTAAGAAAGTTACACCTGACATTGGGAGTGTCTCAACCAACCCAACCATAACGGAACCATTAACAAAACCAGACCCTAAATTCACTCTGCACAGAGGGACAGAGAAGTAATTATTCCCTCCACCTTGTAAGATTACAGTTTCATCAGAGGAATTAAAATTAGAGCCTAGAACACTGGTCAGCATAAGGGATTGGCAAGCACCTGTATCACGATATATTTGAACTTATTTCCTGTCATTACTGTCCAGAGGACTGACAAAACCATCAGACAGGAAATTAGCACATGAACTCTTGAGAGTGTCACCCACGTTACTGCTCAAAAGAGGAGCTCCATCATGAGAATTTAAGTTACCCCTCAAAGCAGGTTCAGTTAACTCAGTTAAAGAATTCTGGGAACTCTCAAGATTGGACACTAGACCAATTGACTGAATATTTAAAGACTCCTTTTTGTTCACATCACGCTGTCTCCTGAAACATCTCTCCGTAGTATGACCAAGCTTACTACAATAAGTACATTTACTTTTCTGAAATCTAGAGGTGAAGCTGGTATTTACTTCCTGAGAAACATCATCCTTATTCTCTTTCCTGTTACCTGTACTCTGAGTAGAGGCAACGTACTTACTCTCAGCTTTCCCTTTTTCTCTAGAATATCTCTTGTGAGTGAGAACATACTCATCAGCTAAAACTGCAGCATCAGACAAATTATCTATTCTTTTCTCATCGAGATATAGGCTTACATCTTTATAAATACACCTCTTGAAGTCCTCCAGCAAAATCATCTGCTTAAATTTACCAAAATCAGAATCCACATTCTTAGAATTTAACCACTGCTCTAACAGATCTTCTTTGATTTTTGCATACTCAACATGGGATTGCTTATCTTGCTTGTAAGTTGTCCTAAATTTTACTCTATAGGCTTCAGGAACAAGCTCATAGGCCTTGAGAATCAAGCTCTTAACTACATCATAATTATCACATTGATCCTGAGGCAAAGATGCATAAGTTACTTGAGCTTTACCGGTGAGAACAGTTTGAAGGAGTACTGGCCAATACTCCTTAGGCCAATTA
>NW_027643469.1:0-25000 GCF_032717465.1 Coenobita brevimanus
GGGATAAGATGCACAATCAGACATCTTCTTTTAATCAAAACCTAGAGTAAAGGGAAGGCGATAGAGAAATATGAATTGTATATATGTTTAAGTCTTGGGGGGAATATTTACCTTGCTGGTATACTTTAATGTAATCAATACTGTTTTATTGAGGTGTATAATGTACATGGTATAGTTATGATGCTTCTATTCACGTATAGATCCCAGTTGTCTGTGGAGGTTTAGCACCTCTGATTTAGCTGACTCGGCGCGGCGCCACACCCAGAGGGGATGGCGGCCGGCTAGGGCAGAAAGCACGTATCACTAGAACAAGAGGGACGTATAAACTCTGAACGCTCTCTGTGTCGCAGTTGTATCTTTCTGTGGCCAGTAAAGAGATATTTAATTTGCTCAGTTTCAGTCTCACCTGCACACGCTACCTCTACATTCCTTCAACAGGATTCTACACCGATTCCCACCATCTCCAGTGTGTGAGAAGACTTTGGTGGAGTGTCAGCCGGAAGTGACTTCGAGCAGGAGCAACGTTATAACCTTCTTGGAACTGTGAGGTCACGACTCAGATGAAAATTGGTGAACAGCTGTGGGGTTCCAAGCTGATATATATTAGTGACTGGTTGAGGAATTCCATACAGCCTAAACGGTTACAGTGGCGAGATTCCTATGCTGTTACATGTGTGTGTGTGTGTGTGTGTGTAGGAGGAAAATGAAGGCAGATCTCGTAGTGTAGTCCTCCGCTTGTTGTGTGTGTGTGTGTGTGTGTGTGTGTGTGTGTGTGTGTGTGTCTCTCTCTCTCTCTCTCTCTCTCTTAGTTGAATTTCAGTGGGACCGACCAGCTTTCATATGTATTTAGCTTAATCTCTTTCCTCTCTATCTCCTTGCTCATTTTCCCTCCTGCTCTGTCTGTCTGTCTGTCTATCACACACACACACGCGCGCGCGCACACACACACACACACACACACACACACACACACACACACACACACACACACACAAACCCCGTATCCCAACCCAGTCTCTTGAGAAATTAATATCCTTGAATAATATCCTTAATAATACTGAGAAAAATTAGAATCTCCACTAATGACTTAAGAAAAATGCCTTGAGGTAAGTAAGGAATATTTCTGGGGTATATACGTAAGCCCTTAAGATCGAAGACGAACTTTTGGCTTTATTAGTAGTATCTGTTGACTTTATTAAAACCCGGTGAAGACTTTGAAATAAGGGGGTTAGGTACTGTCTTTAATGGCTCCTTCAAGAAAGATCACTCGTAAGCTGAAGAAAATTTATATGAAGATTATGTTGAATTAAGACGTCATCATACTGAAGATATACAGTACATACTACTATAGTCTGATTCCCGCCCGCTTGCGGCTTAGGTGTGACCCGCACCTGTGGACAGTGGTGCCACGTTTCCCCAACTTGCGATGTGAAACGGAAGCTATTTATGTACAAGGCATCACAAATTCGATAAATTCAGATGAATAAAACTTACACTTGTGTATTTTGATGGATGAATCAACAGTAATCTTATTATGCATAAAATATTTATACAGTAACACAGAAACATGGCATACATATTGTGCAGTGTTGCTAAAAGATATTGTAGTCACTTTTAATGTTTTTTAGCGTAGTTTTAGGGTGGGTAATAATATTACAGTTATGGATATAAGATAATGAGCCTGAAAAAAGAAGAAATATGCCAATATCCAAAGTAAAAGAAATAATTCATGTAATTCTTGTGAGTGGCAATACACATCCATCTGGCCTAAAATAAATGTCCCAAGGGAGAATGAGGAGATTCAATGTCCCAAGAGAGAGAGAGAGAGAGGGAGAGGGAGAGGGAGAGAGGCATGCATTGAATGCATTGTCGGCATCACTTAATATAACAAAACCAAATTAACAAATGAAAGCACAATTATAAATAACTTATAAAAGAATCAAAAGTACTCAGGGTGGCTCACATTTCCCGCCATGTGGTAGGTGAATCCAGCCCCCCCTTCCCCTCTCCTCCCTTCTTAATCCCTCCTGGGTGTCTCAGGTCAAATCCCCCTTCACACTTCCCCTCCCCCCTGGACCACTACGTCGGGGTGTATGAATCAGTAACGTAACAAACCTCTCAGCAGACAGTAACTTTGACACTCCATCTACTACTAAATATAACAAAACCAAATTAACAGATGAAAGCACAATTATAAATAACTTATAAAAGAATCAAAAGTACTCAGGGTGGCTCACATTTCCCGCCAGGAGAGAGAGAGAGAGAGAGAGAGAGAGAGAGAGATAACGGTATAGAAAACGTGGCATCACTGTACACAGGTGCAGGCCACACCACAGCCGCAAACGTGCGCGAGTCCTACTATAGCCGCCTTGACTTTATCTAGTAAGGATCTTGGTTTCTCTTCGTAAAGAACTGAGAAAATGTAAGCTAAGATGTTGCAGGTCTTAGTGACGTCCGGAAAACATATACGGCATAAACAGAATTAGCTAAAGAGGCGACCATGAAAAGGAGGAACATGGTGCAGGATTTTTGATCAGCCAACACCTAGCTAATGATACAGATTTTGTCCTCGTATAACATAAATGAGTGGCAGGCCTGATCATTACACGGAATTCATGAGATACAACAAAGAAAATCCAAGCAAATTCTCCAACTTCACCTCACTGATGTGAAAAATATATCTATCTATCTACAGTCAGACGCCATAATCCCGTAAGAGGTGGCCGTTTGTCTTTGAGTTAGTTGTTTTACGGGAAGGGGCACAAACCCTTCTCCAACCCTCATGCTGACACGTAGCGAACAATTATGGGTTGGTTATATGGTTACCAGCTAGCGTTGTAAAAGGTTTCATGGCTTACAGGAAACCATTAGGCATGTGACTCAATGTAGAGTCACTTGAAACTAAAGAAGAGTAATAAAAAGCAACAGGAAAGATAGGAGAAATAAGTAGTGAGGAGGGCAGACACAGAAAAAGCATGATAAAGGTGAGGGAAGAAATAGGCAGCACTACGTCAAGTGAGTGGATGATGGTCGCCACCACATACCGCCAATAAGAAGAAACAGAAGAATATTTAAGTATATATAAAGAGCGCAATGAAGATGCACCAGACCCATCAACAGGAAAGGTACGCAAGCACAGGCAACAATTTTTGAACTGGATATTTAGTTTTACAAGTCTACGGATATTTCTCAAAATTACTTCCTTGTACATAATTATATCAGCGTATCTGCAGAAATATTCCTCTTATCCTTACACCTTTTGAAGTAGTGTCTTACCTGTAAAGAAAAAAAAAGGTGAACCGATATAATTAAACACGAAAATAAACTTTACCCAGAAATATTTCTTCATATTTGAACTTGGTACCGTGTTTATCTATTTTTCCATCTATCTATAAACTAATAATTACAGTAACAGAAAAGACTAAAAAACACAGATGCAGTAATCTGTGTCAACTTAGCAAAAGAGGAAAAAATATTCCAATCCACCTTTGCATATTAAGCTTTTAACCACCTAAAGAATCTGTCCTAGTGCTCTCTCTCTCTCTCTCTCTCTCTCTCTCTCTCATTTCATCTAAATACTCTCCTCTTTCCTCCTTGACTCGGCTGCTCTTCCTCTCTAAACTTCCTCTTCTCTCTCTCTCTCTCTCTCTCTCTCTCTCTCTCTCTCTCTCGTCCACTGCCACATATCTCTTTTCCTCTCCCTTCTTATCATTTAATTTTCTTCTCCTTGCATCCATCTCTCCGCCTGTCCTTGTTCTACTTCTCTATCCCTCCATATCATTCTCTGCCATTTTCTCCTCTCTTCTTCTTTACATATGTTTTTGTCTCTCCTTGCCTCTCTGTCTCTCTCTGTTACTTCCGTTACCGCCTTGCCACTACACTTGTCCGTTTCACCCTTCTCATCTAGCACCCTTTCCCCACCCTACTTCACCTTACCTCTCCCTACCTTTCCCAGCCCTGGGCACTTCACCCTAACCCACCATCCCCTGCCTCACCCTATCTCACAGTGCCTCTTCTGGTCTGTTCCTGCATCACCCAGCCTTTCCCCAATTTTACTTGCCCTCTACCCCTCAACCTGCCTCTCCCTACCTGTCCCTTCCCTCTGCACTTCAACTTGCCTCCCCCTATCTTTCCCTTCCCTCTGCGCCTCAGCCTGCCTCTCCCTGCCTCACCCAGCCTCACCTGCCCCCCTGCCTCACCTCAACTAAACACCCTCTTACTTCCTGCCTCACTCGACTCTCCTTCCGCACTGTACCTGAATTATTATTCTCGACTCTGGCTTTAACATTCTTTTTAGGGCCCCTTAATGCTAGTTTTATTTTATTACCCATCCCCGCTCCGGAGGGGTTCGGAGACTGGTGTTGTGTTCACTTAGTTTGTCTTTTTGTTTGTTTGCTTGTTTCTTTGTTTGTCTCTGTCTTTCAACAATTTACACGAAAACTACTGGTACTATTTTGACTATATTCCAGGGATGATGGGCTATGGCCTTCTGATACCCTGATTAAATTATGGGTTACACTGGTCCGAGGCCCAGGCTGTAGGGCCCCCAAAATGTAAAAAAGGCAGAGACGTATTTTTTTTTCGCCATAACTCCTTTCAAATTCGTCATATCGACATGAAACCAAAACCTAAAGGTGCATTTTTCAAATCTGCATCCTATAACATGCCTCATTACATCAGGGGGGTCACCCTTCAATTAGGGGTAGGGTGGGTCAATGTCAGATGAGTCGGGCCTAAAATCTCAAATGGGCATAACATCGCCAATTTTCATACGATTTACTCCAAATTTGATATGTGACATTTTTGACTAGATATCCTATTGTGTGTATACGTCAGCACTAAAAATGACTGCCGGGGATGGGTTTGCTGTGCCTTGGCACCGCTTTTTGTTTCTGCTACTTCTCAGCCATTTTTGCTAGCTTAAAAATTCGAGATGGCGGAACATCTATATATATTTTTTGTCATATCCACACGATTATTATTATACTCACCATTATTCCATATGGTGGGGATATAGGAACCACCCCCCCTCCGTCCATCAGTCTGTCTGTCTTTCTGCCCGTCTTTACGTCTTTGCCTGTATCTCGGAAACTACCACGTGCATTGGCTTCATATCACACAGAAAGATAGAGTATGTGTGGTAGTTGATGCCGGTATATGTACAATTGCCATATTGTCTGTACTTTACCAGCTATGACCATATTAGGCAAAATCTGTCTTGTGTCATATCTTGGAAACTTCTTGCTGGATTTTCTTTATATCATACAGAATGACAGAGTATGAGTCCTAGTTTATGTCCTTATATATAAAACTGCCACACTTAAGTATTTACGAGCTATCTCCGTATAAGGAAACTAATCTGTAAATAACTGTATCTTGGAAAGTACTAGCTGGGCCATCTTCACTTCTTGAAGATAGTGTACGAGTCCTAGTTTATGCCCCAACATAGGAAATTTCCGTACCTAATAGTGCATCTCTGTATATTCTTTACCGCATGGCGTGGATTCGTCTTCACTAAAGGCTTGTTTATCTTAATAATAATAATAATAATAATAATAATAATAATAATAATAATAATAATATTGTTATTATTATTATTATTATTATTATTATTATTGTTATCAGTTTTCGAACTATGTCTTGACCTGTATTCTCGTCGAAAAAGGAAGGTCCCAAACACCTCTTCCTAAGGGACTTATTTTGCTTATTGGTCAAATGCATGTGAACCCAGTTGACTGCTGACTAAAGCTGACCTGCTCTTGTAGTCCATCCTCCTCCATTCCGGATCCCCAACCTTTTCTCCTCCCTGACATGACCCCTGACCTCTTCTTGTCCCTGTCCTGACCTGACCTGACGTGACCTCACCTGCTCTAATTCATGCCAGGTGTGTGAGTTACCTGAAGGAAGGTGGAAGACAGTGACAAAAATAGGTGTATAGATATTCTTTAGCGTAAGAAAACTGTAGTCCAGTGAGGGAAGAAAAAATGGAAGATGGGTGGAGGAAGGAAGAGGAAGAGGATGGAAAGGAGGAAGAGGGAGGAAGAGGAAACGGAAAGAGGGGAGGATGGGGAGGAGGAAGAGGAAACGGAAAGAGGGGAGGATGGGGAGGAGGAAGAGGAAGGGGGAGGGGATAGGGAGGAGGAAGAGAGAGCGGGAGAGGATGCGGTGGAGGATGTGGGAGGAAATGCAAGAGGAAAAGGAAGAGGATGTTGAGTGGAAGAGAAGGAAAGTGAAAGGGAGAGACAGAGGAGGCGGAAGAGGGAGGAAATAAACGAGATGAAGGAAGAGGAATTGGAGAGGAAGAGAAGAGATGAAGAGGAGGAAGAAGAGGAAGGGGAGAGGATAAGAAGAAAAAAAGAGAAAGAAGGAGGAGGAGGAGAGGAACGAGGAAGAGGCCGAGGAGGAGGAAGAGAGAGAGGACGAAGAAGATGGGAAGAGGAGGAATACAACGGAGTACAAAGGAACACAGCAACTGATTTAATGATTCTTTCAAGACTGTTAGAGATAAGACTAAGACTATGATACCTAATGTATGAGATGAAGATAAGATTTTAAAAAGAATACTAAAGGAGAGAGAGAGAGAGAGAGAGAGAGAGAGAGAGAGAGAGAGAGAGAGAGAGAGAGAGAGAGAGAGCGCATTTCTATTAAGGATAATCTTTCGTTTTGATCTATCTATCTATCTATATACCTAGGCTGCTTCCCCCAAGGAAAGGGAGGTAGCCGAGACAGGACGACACACTCCCCATTTACTCATCCATTCAAACACATTCATTCGCATCTTAGCCCCAAAGGGGAGAACGGACAGATCCTCACCGCATCACACCGCACAAGGGTCAACTGCGCAATGCAATCAGTGACATCCGCAGCAGGGCCCGACAGCAGAACTGGTTTACCCCTGCCACATCATAACAGACCCATCCCCTTACCCGCACCTGACCTGACTAGCTGATCAGACCAAATGCGGGAGAATATCCCCTCAGGGCTGCGTCATCACTTATTCATTCACAATTTCTCTCCATTTATTTCTGTCACGCACAGCCACTCTTCCTTGCTCAACAGACATCCCTCTCGCATCCAGCGCTCTCTTCACACTGTCCATCCATCCTATTCGTGGTCTCCCTCTCAGCCTTACACCTCTCACATCAGATCTAGTTATCTTTTTCACCAATCGTTCATTATCCATTCTCTCCATATGCCCAAACCATTGCAACACCCTCTGCTCAACTCTACCAGCCATATCCCGAACAACTCCAGTTCTCCTTCGCACTTCATCATTTCGCACTCGATCCATACGCGTCACTCCACACATACTCCTCAGACATCTCATCTCCATTACATTCAAACTTTTCCTCTCTGCTACACCCACATTCCATGTTTCAGCCCCATATAATGCAGTCGGTACCACAACACCCTCATACAACCTTCTCTTTACATCCATTCTAAGCGAACGACATTTAAACACTTTTTTCATTCCTCCCAGCACCTTTCCTACTTCATTTATTCTAAACTTCACTTCTGCATCTATTCTTCCATCCACAGCAACATGTGACCCTAGATATTTAAAACAATCTACCTCCTCAAGCAACTCACCATTCAAAACTATATTCATCCCCCTACCATCTATCAACCTCGTACACTTCATCACTTTACTCTTATTCTCATTTACTTTCATTTTCCTCCTTTCACACACCCTTCCAAACTCCTCTACCAACTGTCTCAATCTCTCCTCTGAATCAGTCACCAGTGCAGTATCATCTGCAAACAGCAGCTGCTTCAGATTCCACTCTCCTCCATCAACATTTACCAGACTCAGACCACCTAAAACTCTTGCATTCACCTCCCTTACAACACCATCCATGTAAATATTAAACAACCAAGGCGACATCACACATCCCTGTCGCAGCCCCACTCTCACGGGAAACCAATCACTCACAGCATTTCCCACTCTTACACACGCTCTACTATTTACATAAAAACTTTTCACCCCTTTTAGTAACCTACCATCAAGTCCATACAATCTTAAAACAGTCCACAAAGCCTCCCTATCAATTCTATCATACGCTTTCTCTAAATCCATAAATGCCCAAAACACATCCTTGCCTTTCGCTAAATACTTTTCACACACTTGTCTCACAGCAAACACCTGATCAACGCATCCCCTCCCTCTCCTAAAGCCACACTGCTCATCACTAATCACTCCCTCTGTACCCTCTCTAACTCTCATAATTAACACTCTACCATACACTTTACCTACAACACTCAACAGACTTATACCCCTAAAGCTAGTACATTCATACTTATCACCCTTGCCTTTATACAACGGGACCACACAAGCACTTGCCCAGTCAATTGGCACCATACCTTTCACAAAGCACACATTCAACAATCTTACTAACCAGTCAACAATAGTCACTCCACCACCCTTCAGGCATTCCACAGCACACCCATCCATACCTGCAGCTTTCCCTGTTTTCATCTCCTTTACTGCCTTCTCCACTTCCTCCTTCGTGATCAAAGAATCATTCAACTCTCCCAACACATTTATTCCTTGCACCCTTCCATCCGCCACAATCTCAGCCACCCTTTCCTCCTCTACATTTAACAATCTTTCAAAATACTCTGCCAATCTCTTCCTTACTGCATCCATCTCAATTAACATCCTTCCATCCTCTGCTTCCATCCTCGTTTTGATGCCCATTTATATCCTAACTTTCGGCTCTCCCTGTTCACATCAGCTATACTCCTTTTACTCTATCCTGGCCTAAAATTGACATCTCTTCATCTTGAGGCTCAGTTGTAGCAATAGATTAAGGCTATAATATGATGCTAGTCACGAAGAAGTGCCATGGAAAGGATGTAGAGCTGTTGTATTGTCTTACTCTGCCACTGAACTCAGTGGAATAAGCTGAAAAAAAGCAAGTCTTATTATCTAAGGCTTGTATTCTCGTAGGTTAAAGAACTCCCTAACACCTCTTCCTTAGCGATTTATTACATGGCTGGTTAATATGCTACAATACATTCTTCACGCAGGGTGTGTCGATATTGGGAGGATTTATGTAACAGTTAAAAAGGCTCCCCAGCACTTCCTCCTTACCGATTTATTCTTGGATATGGGTGATTAATACCCTTTGGTAGGTTATTTATGCAGAATATGGCCATAGGGGAAGGATTTATGTAACAAAGAAGAGGTAAGTGAAGTGTAATGAAAAATAAATCGCTTAGGAAGAGGTGTTAGTGATCTTCGATAACCAATGACAATGCGGGCCATAGTGTTTATTTCATTCTACCTATACGACGTTCACAAAAACTTGGTCTAAAACTGTCATTTCCAAAGTTAAGAAGCACCAACTATATCTTGAGACGCTATTAAAGACAACTTAGTAAAGCTTCCTCGTAATGAAGGAATTAATAATGACAAAATACATCTTTAACTCCCGAAAATATATCATTAGTGGAAAAAATCGTGAGGTGATAGCGAGAATAAAACGAAAAATATGAGGAAAAACAAATAATCAGAAGCACGCCGTAGTAAAGATAAGGGTTTTCATTGTATTTCACCCGTTTGTCAATTCTCTGCACACGCGGCTGCTTTTTTTTTTTTTTTTTTAATATAACACACACACACACACACACACACACACACACACACACACACACACACACACACACACACACACACATCTAAAATAATCAAATTGTGGTTGGTATGCTAAGTGGCTTTTGTGATTGCCTTAACTGCCCTTCCTTAGCGACTTATTCCACACCTGAGTATTACGCCAGTGAGTCCTACGTTACTAACGGGCGCATTTCATTTGGGCGAAATATTCGATTTGTTACTCTATCATTTGGGCGACTGTTTGTTTTATCATTTGGGCGACAACAAATCAGGAACTCCGTGAAATAGTAATCATCATTTGGGCGAAATCAAATTAAGACAAGAACGGCATAAGTGCTTCGTTACGTATGGAGGTGAAGTACGTTTCGGATTAGTTTTGAATCACGGAGGCTACGTAGGTGGCCGCGTAGCTATTCGGTTCTCACACTCAACGGTAAAGTACGTTTCGGATTAGTTTTGAATCACGGAGGCTACGTAGGTGGCCGCGCAGCTATTCGGTTCTCACACTCAACGGCGCGAGGAGTGCGGAGAGAGCCTTCACTCCTCGTTACCTCGTTACCAGGACCATGGAAGGCACCATCTCAGAAACCAACAGAAAAAAAAGAAGTTTAATATTTGACGGATTCTCGTATCGAGTTGATGTGATATTGAAAAATGGTGATATTGCATGGAGGTGTACAAGCAACAAAACCAGATGTAAAGCTCGAATTAGGACTGATGACAGTGGAAAAACAATCAACAAGCTATGACTGAGCATAACCATAAAAATGACAGTAAGAAAATGGAAGCACAAAAGCTGAGAGCGCAAGTTAAAAGGTGTGCAGATTCAGACATAAGCGCAAGGCCTTCAAAAGTGAGTAGAAAAGAACTTGTCAGTTTTAGTGATAGTCAATTTGAACCAAAAGACTTGAGAAACGTTTCCCTTGCACTCTACAGAGAGCGAAGGAAACAGCTCCCGGTCCTACCTAAGAGTCGTCATGATGTGTTTGTGTATCTTGCAGAAAATTAAGTGAAAACAAACAGGGAGGAAAACTTTTTACTTGTAAATGATGAGGAGAAAGGTATGGCCATATTTTCCACCTACACAAACCTAGAATGT
Organism: Coenobita brevimanus; assembly: GCF_032717465.1. Taxonomy (NCBI): domain Eukaryota; kingdom Metazoa; phylum Arthropoda; class Malacostraca; order Decapoda; family Coenobitidae; genus Coenobita; species Coenobita brevimanus. The sequence continues at coordinate 10,716 of NW_027643469.1, forward strand.
CTTTGCAATGAAATACAAGATATTTTTTTGGATGGAACTTTTAAATGTTGTCCTAAATTCTTCTATCAACTTTATACGATTCATGGTTGTAAGAATGGTCTACGCACTGGTCTACGCACTACTACCCAATAAAACAGAGGAGTGCTATGGTAACTTGTGGCACAGAACTATAGAAATATGCACAGACAGAAACTTGACTTTGAATCCTAGGTCAGTTCATAGGAACTTTGAACAGGCAATGATAAATGTTATCAAAACTGTATTCCCTCGAACAGAAATACAATGTTGCCAGTTTCACCTTGGCCAAGCATGGTGGCGAAATATTCAGAAAAACTGATTAACAGCAGAATATAAAAAGAAAGGTGGTGTTATTGGAAAATGGCTGACAAAATTTTTTGGGCTTCCCTTTTTATCTTCAAATGAAGTATCAGACTGCTTTGTTGAGGATGTAATGTGTGATATTCCAGACGACAGACGGTGCACCCAATTTGCAGATTACATAGTTGATAATTATATTTCGGAGGAGGCTAAGTTTCCGCCATTGTTGTGGGCTGCTACACCATCTCCCAAAAGAAGAAGAACCAACAATGGAGTAGAGTCATTTCACTTGCACTTCAACGGACAGTTCTACCCCCCCATCCCTCTATCTTTATCTTCCTCGATGTTATAAAGAAGCTACAAAGTGTCACCTTTATCAAGATCAAAGGACTTAATGCAACAGCACCTATGCGAAGAAAAGATAAAGAGAAGATAAATTTTCTAACTGAACAGTTCAACAAGTATGAGACGAAAGAAATTTCTCGCTCTCAGTTCATTCGCTCAGTTGGCTACAATTTTTCAGCCATAACAAATATGTAAACAGAGTTAGTGCAAATTAAGGGTACATGACACACATCTTTTAATGAAAGACAATAATTTTTAACATATCTTTTAATGAAAGACAATAATTTTGTCATAAGAGTTGAAACGTCTCGTGTATATGAATCACCATTTTATACTATGTTCTCCTTGTAACAGCTGAACCAGTTTACACATTGGATCGACGGCTCAACTGTGTACGGTTCAACCATTGAGGAGCAGCGAGCTGTGAGAAGTGGCCGAAACGGTCTCCTGAAGACTTCTCGTGGCAACATGCTGCCCATCAACCCCGAGCAGCCAGGCCTCACCACCATCCATACACTGTGGCTACGGGAGCACAACCGCATCGCAAGGGAGCCGCAGCAACTCAACCCTCAGTGGTCTGATGAGGAAGTGTTCCAGGAGACGCGTCGCATTGTGGGCGAAATGAAAGACAATATTTTATTTTAACATCTTTTAATGAGACAATAAATTTTTTTAACAATTTACTACGCTTAATACATACTCCTTATGTGTAAGTGATGAAATGTAGCTTGATTTTCGTCAAGTGGCTTGTCATGATAAACATTATTACAGGAATTTAAGACTGACAGGGTGCCGATAAGGTATTCGCCCAAGTGAAGTAACGAGTACTTCAAAATGAAGCTTAATTTATCGCCCAGATGAAGAGGTAACTGTCGCCCAAATGATGTGTTTTTTTCCGCCCAACTGAAGGGCGTATTCGCCAAAATGAAATGCGCCCGTTACTAACGCAAAGTATGTTAATATTCCGAAAGCATAAATAGCACACAAGAGAATGTTAAGGTGAAACATGAGAGAGAGAGAGAGAGAGAGAGAGAGGTGGGGGGGGGATGAAACAAGGCTAAAGAGAGGCGAGGGACATGGCCAGGTGGACAAGAAAGGAAGAAGGCAAGACAGAGGGAGCCAGTCATGAGGGTGAGGCAGGGTGAGGTATGAGGAAGGCAGGGTGAGGCAGGGAGGGGCAGGGTGAGGCAGGGTGACGTATGAGGAAGGCAGGATGAGGCAGGATGAGCAGGGAGAGGCAGGGTGAGGTATGAGGAAGGCAGGATGAGGCAGGGAGGGGCAGGGTGAGGCAGGGAGAGGCAGGATGAGGTATGAGGAAGGCAGGGTGAGAGAAATGAGACAGGAGAGCGGTACGGATGAGACAAAAGAAGCAAGGTAGGGCCAATTAAAGTAAAAGTGGCAGGGGAGAAACAGGGTAAGGCAGGGTGAGGCAGACTGAGGCTGGAAAATGAGGCAGCCTCTTGTCTTGAGGAGAATAGCCTTCTCGGTGACCTAACACTCGCTACACACTTTCCTAAATGCTCTCTTTTCCTTCTTTCCTTCCTTCTCTCCTTCCTTCCCTCCTGTTTTTCTTTTCTATTTCTTCCCTTTCAATTTTTTCTTTCTATCCTTTTCCTTCCCTCCTTCCATCTTTCCTTCTTTCCCTCCTTCCGTCATTCCTTCCTTCCTTTCTTTCTTTCTTCCTTCCTTCCTCCCTCCCTCCTTCCTTCTTTCCCTCCTTTCTTCCTCTCCTTTCTTCTTTCTTCATTCTCCTTTTCCCCATTTGTTATTCCCTCTCGTTTTATTCCCTCCTGGTCTTTCTCTCTCGATGGTTTTCCTAGACGCTATTCCTTTCTTCCTTCTTTCTTCCTTCGTTCAGTCATTCCTTTCTTCCTTCCTTCCTTCTTTCCTTTTTAGCCACTGTCTGTCCTTCCTTCCTTTGTATTTTTCTTCCTTCCTTCCTTTTTCCTTCTTTCTTTCCGTCCTTTTTTTCTTCTTTTGTTCCTCTCTGTCTTTCCTTTCTTTCCTCCAACATCTTTATTTTTTCTTCTCATTTCTTCCTTCCTTCCTTCCTTTCCTCTTTCTTCCAATTCTTCTCCATTTCTTTCTCATCCCTCTGTCCTTCCTTCCTTCCTTCATTTTCTCTTTCTTCCAAGTCTTCTATCTCATCCTTCATTCCTTCTTTCCTCCTACTCTTCCTCATTATTTTTATCTTCCTTCTTCAGTCATCTTCTTCCTTCTTTCCATTCCTTCATATTTCTTCTCATCCTTCCTTCTTCTCTTCCTTCCTTCCAGCCTTCCTTCTTTGAGTCTTCTCTTCCTCTGTTCTTCATCTTTTTCTTCTTTATTCAGTCATCTTCCTTCCTTCTTCTCTTTCCTTCATCTTTCTTCTCATCCTTCCTTATTTCCTTCCTTCCTTCTTTGCTCCTACTCTTCCTCTGTTTTTCATCATTTTCTTTTCTTCTTAAATCAATCATCTTCCTTCCTTCTTCCCTTTCCTTCATACTTCTTCCTTTTTCTTTGAGACTTAACATTCACCACACACTTTCCTATCCTCTTTTCCTTCCTTCTCTCCATCGCTTTCTCTCCTTTATTTTCTTTTTCCTTCCTCCTACATTCCATCCTTTCTTCCTCCCTACTCTTTTTTTTTTAATACAATTACTGATTTTCTCTTTATCTTCCCTCCTTCCTTCCATCCTTCCCTCCTCCTTTCCTATATTTTTGAACTTTCCATTCCTCCTCTCCTTCCTTCCTTCCCTCCCTCCTTCCTCTTACTCTACTTTCTTTCTTCCTTCTTCTTCATTTGTATCGGTGACCTAACACAATACAATTTTCTTAATATTCTTCCTTCCTTCATTCTTTCACTTTCTCCCCCCCCCTCTCTCTCTCTCTCTTTCCCTCTCTCTCTCTCTCTCTCTCTCTCTCTCTCTCTCTCTCCTCCACACAAGGAAGTAGCCAGGAAGTAGTCATAAAAACACGAAGCGAGTTATAACAGCACCACGACCGACTCCCGCTGTTCCTCCCCTTAGTCCCCTTTCCTAAGCGATTTATTTTGCCTTTTACACCTCACTGTCTTCTCTTCAGTGCTGCCTAAATCCTTCCAATATCGCCATCCTCTGCATAAGTACAAAAGGATAGTAACCAACCAAAACCAAAAATAAATCGCTAAGGAAGAGGATTTGGAAAGGTAAGGAAGAGAAATACTGTTAAGAGAGAAGAGGAGGAGGAGAAGGGAAGAGAATGGAAGGAACTAGGAAAGATAGAGAAGGGATGGACAGTACAGGAAGGGAAGGGAAGGAAAGGGAAGAAAAAGATTGAGGCAGTGGTTCAAGCTTTATATTAGCCCTTTTACACAGTGCGATTGTTGTGTTGAGGTGGTAAGTGATAAGTGTAATTTTGTTGGAGTGGGAGAGCAGGGATGGGATGGGATGGCATGGGATGGGGTGGGATGGGATGGGATGAGATGGGAAGGAAAGGGAGGGAAGAGACGGGATGGGAAGGAGAAGAGGAGGGTGATATGTTGAGGGAAAGGGATGGGAGAGAAGAGCACGGAAAGGCTGGAAAGAGAAGAGAAGAGATGAGAAGGATGGGAACAGGAAGTGGCGGTCAACGAAGGGTAGGAGAAGAGATGAGAGAACGGTGAAGGGAAGGAAAGAGAAGGAAAGAGAGGAGAGAACGATAAAGGCAAGGGATAAAAAGGGAAAAGGAAGAGAAAGACAAGGAAGAGGAAAGGGTAAAGAGGGCAGGGCAAGGATGGAAAGAGGAGAGTGAGGAAAAGAAGAGGAAAGGCTGGGCAATGAAAGGCAAAGCAAGGCAGGGTATGTTTCCCCGTTTCATCACAGGCACTGCAATATCTTTACCTTTTATAAACACAGCAAGTTACTATTTCACAAAGATACAGGGACATGTTTCCAGAGTTGATATCTATGCATCCCAACGAAAAGCATCAACAAGAATGCAAGATTCAATGACGAGACGTGGAGAGTAGTAAGATTTCCGTGGTAGAAGTTGTAATAACGCTTATGTCAATGGTTCGTGTACTCATCATCATCATCATCATCATCATCATTACCGCCGTCGGAGATTGTGGAAGGGGAAATAAAGGAATGAAAGGTCGTTCGTCAGCTTCTTTAGAGAGAGCGAGAGAGAGAGGAGGGGGGAGGCTACTATACTCCTTTCACTTTAACTAAGCATAAAATTGCCAATTTCCATCTTGAATGCTGAGCCGAAACAAGAGGTTAACACTAAAATATGATGCTAGTCACGAAGAAGTGTTATGGAAAGGATATAGAGCCACAGTATTGTCTTTTTTCTGCCACTGAGCTACGTGAAATAAGGTGCAAAAGGACGAAAATATCTGCCTAGTTAAAATGAATGGATTATAAGTCTGCCATTTTATCAGTTCATTGGTACTACACTTTTGGTTACCCCCCCCCCTCTCTCTCTCTCTGTCGCTTTGATATTGTGAGTAGACTAAAAAAATTGTCCTGCCCTTTTTAGAACGATTTTCCTTAATTCTCTTAGTTATAGTCAGTTGCATCCTTAATAAGATCGATAAAGTGACCGTCATCACCACCTTACTTACACCTGCATACACCTCTTCAGCTTTCCTTTATCGACCGTTATCACCACCTTCCTCACACCTGCATACACCTCTTCAGTTTTCCTTTACCCACCGTCATCACCACCTTCCTTATACCTGCTTACAACTCTCCAGATTTTCTTTGCCTCTTATGCAGTGTTGAAAATTACTCTGTCCACCATTTCTCTATCTAAAACTGACCCTTCATTTACGATATCACTGCTCTAAGGATTTGCATATGTATGAATTATTTTAATTGCATCCTTTCTTCTACTTGTACCTTGTTTGATTTTTTCAGAGCGGATATTTTATATTTGGATTTATCTTGCTAACTTTTTATTTAGTTTTATTTGCCTACCATCACGTGGGTCATTCATCTCTCAACAGACGTAAATGCTGGTGAAAGAGAAAGTGACACTCTATTCACAGTGTTTCTAAATCCTTTCCTGCGAGGGCGGTCTGCTAGTTAAAGAAAGGAGCTTGAGACGTGCAATAATAACGTGAAGTAAAAAAGATGACGATATACTTGATGGGTAAGCTTCATAATAGAAGCTGCTCAGTACATCACTTACCGTGTTGCATAAGTAGGTACTGACATCAGAGTTTACGGAGAGGTCACAGCATCACCGCAGTCTTACCTGCAAGAAAATACGCTCATTAGGCACAGGCAGAGAGTGCTGTGGGAGTGCTGTGGGGAAGTACTAATCCCATTCTTACCTGCAAAAAGCACTCTAATTAGGTACAGGTAATTGGTGCTGTGGAAGTGCTGTGAAGCGCTAAACCTATTCTCACCTGCAAGAAACACACTAATTAGGCACAGGTAAATGGTGCTGTGGGATGGCTGTGGGGAAGAGGTTAGGATCAGGACAAAAAAAGGAATAAATGCAGTAGGTCGACTGGATCATGCTAACGATATCTTGTGAATTTTAACATAGCCTGCAACTGTCTTCTCTCCATCCTGAATGCTGAGCTGTAGCAAGAGATTAACACCATAGAGGCATTTATCTGCTTAGCACATTAGGAAATGTAAATGGTAGGATACGTATTGACAGAGTTAGGAAAATAACAGAGCAATTAGTTGAAAGAGAACAGGGAGGTTGCAGGAAGGGAAGAGGTTGTGTAGTTTAGATATTTATCCTAAGGTGTTTAGTCTAAAAGTTTCTAGAGAAATGCCGTGAAGAGTATGTAAGACGGTGCTAGGGCTGCAGTGTGTGTGGATGGTGAACTGAGTGAATTTTTTATCTGAATGTTGGATTCAAAAAGGGATGTGTCGTGCTTCCATAGCTGTTCAATTAGTATTTGGCTGGAGTGGTTAAAGAGATACAAGGTAAGGCAGTGGATGATGAAGCGGTCCTAATGGGATAGGGCAGCTTTTGGAAACTTCCTGTACTCTTATTTGCAGATGAGTTTGTATTGTTAAGTGAAGACGGAGGAGAACTGCAAGGCTTTGTGACTAAATTTGCGAGAATGTGTAAGCAACTGAATTTAAAGGTGAATGTAGGGAAGAGTAAAGTTGTGGTCGTCTAAAGAGAAATGAAGTCACTGAATGCACAGTGAGGTTAGACAGTGAGGAAATGGAAAATGCGAGTGCATTTAGTACTTGGGTAGTGTGATGAATATGGATGAAAGTTTGGATTATGAAATATTTGAAAGGGTACAACACGGAAGCAAGGTTGCTTGTTCATTGAAAGCAGTGATAAGAAATAGGGAAGTGAACATGGAAGTAAAAAGGTCGCAGCATGATAGTATTGTGATCCTCACTCTTACGAATGGAAGCGAAGCTTGGACCTTGTTGGACACAAGTCAAGAGTGAGAGAAATGGAAATGAGTTATCTGAGATGAGCATGTGGAGTTACATGGAGAGAGAATGACAAATGAGGAAGTGAAGGGGCGTTGTGGTGTGGATTTAGATGTGATAGAAAGCATTAGGAGAAATATAATGAGGCGGTTTGACCATGTGAAAAGGATGGAGAGTGAGAGACTAACTAGGAGTGTGTGTGTGTGTGGGGGGGGGGGGAGGACGAGGGGGAGGCCGAGGATAAGCTGGAGGTTTGGAGTGGAGAAGTATAAGAGAGACGGGAGTGTAAGTTGGGGGGAAAGCATTGAAATGGCATGGGACAGGGCGAAAGCATTGAAATGGCATGGGACAGGGCGACATGAAGGTGACGGTTTTGTGGCCATCCCTTACAGGATTATGGCGTCTGGCTATAGGTAGACAGATGCACAGATAGATAAATGAACAAAATAGTATGACCTGAACAGAATCGCGTTATGAAAAAACTGAACTTTTAAAATCGTCTGTGGAAAAATAAAAAAAATGTCTGGCGTCAGCATTAAAAAAAAAAACTGCAATAACTACGAGAATGTATAGTTGTGTTGATGGCAGAGTCCTGCGAGCCGGTTGCAACTGCAGTGAGGATCCCATGAGGTTGCAACGATATTTTGCAGTTTGAGGTGGCGCTGTATATATATTCTCTTGGGTCCGTACACATAGATACACACGCTAACGGATACATGTAGAGGTGTATAGAAAACAGGAAGACTACTGGGCCTTAGGAGCAGGCTGTGAAGCCTATGCCCAGATTCAGATACCTAAAAAAAAAAAAAAAATACACCGGAGGATATACAGTCGCCAAACTTTCCACGTGGGCCACCTAGCCGCGAGAGGTGGGTAACGGGTGCTGGCAACAGTGTATCTGTTTGTTCGTGTGTACATGCTCGACGAAAGTTCAGATCATCAACTCTCGTCTTCCGTGGTGAACCTCAGTCAGAGTTCATCCCAATATTCAGTCGACAATTTTTAGCCGATAGAATTTCAAAGGAATTTCTTGAAAGTATTGAATAATGCAAGTATTGAAAACAATAAGTAAAATAATCTAAAAGATCGCATCTTTGCATATATTACATATTTATAAAAGTATTTTTTTTCATTATTACATGATAAACCCATGGCTAAAAATTGCGTACTGAATACTGAGGGGAAGAACCGTCGTGTGACCGGACCTTACTGTAGAAAAATAGATACCGATGTCTGTTTTCCTTTTCGCCAGTCCTGGGCCGGTCTCGATTAAACCTACTGAAATACCATTCTTGATGAGAGGCATGATTAGATAAGTTAGGTCATAAATCATTACAGGATTGCTCATTGGCTGCATATTAATTTGAACTAAGTAGGCGAGATAGGAACTGTAGATGTTGGAGGTTGAAACTATTTCGTTGAGGCCGAATACTGCCTGGAATCAGCTAGTCATGAGTCCTTTCTTTAACAATAGAAAACCTAAGCATCTTATCACTTAATCATTACGTGGATCACTGTGCTTGCAATGCAAACAAGACAATCGCTTCAATAGCTGGTATATATTAAATATGTGAAACAGTACTGTGGGTGAGGTGGTAGTTAACGTTTCCGCCAGCCGATCCATGTGACGTGGTTCCACCCCCGTCAGGAGAGATGGGTTTCTCCTATTAAACACCAAGCCTTTATCTTATGATCTAGGTCTTCGTAGCAGCCAGTCAGCAACCAACATCACATATCCTCGCACCCCGGGCCTCGGTGCCCGGCGCTAAGGCGCCTAGGTTCGCGGGATAAAAATAAATAAATAAATAAATGTTCCAGCCTGTAATCATAATTTCATGTTCGTTATGTTGCATTTACCAATCACATAAGTAATATCACAGGCAATAGTGACAATAATGTCCCAACAATTCATGAATCAATAACAATTGTGCTTAAAATGACTGAAGCTTTTGCATACTGTGATGGAGAGGTGGTGTCTTCATCTTGCTATAATGTAAGAATATGTTGTTCGGTGAATAATCAATGAGCCTGTAAATGTGTGACCTCACACATAAGCGGCACCGCTCACAATCATTTTTCCTTGTAAAATGTAATTCAGTCATTCGTTAGATGAATGGACTATGAAGGTGTGCTGTAATGACCAGTCATATAAAATATGATACGGTAAGTCATTATCATAGCTGATATAATAGCCACATTCCACAACAGTATGCATAATCTCTTTGCCTGTTGAGGTGACAGTATTTTAACCTCCTACATCTTCGTGGTGCACAGAACACATAAAAACATCTACCTGAAGTACTACCAACGAGGAAATACGCAACCGTTAACAGTGTCTGAACATCATCCTTATGTTTATTGGTCAGTGTCATGATGTACATATGACAGGTAATCTTACTTGTAAATGGACGTAGATGTTAGGTAAATGCATTCCTTTTCAACCTATACGGATAATGGTATTAAGTGATAACCCTATGAAATGGAATTGCTGATATAAGGAGAGAGAGAGAGAGAGAGAGAGAGAGAGAGAGAGAGAGAGAGAGAGAGAGAGAGAGAGAGAGAGAGAGAGAGAAAGCCTTGGAGCGATTCCAGTACGTAGTGTATTAACATATTATGGTAAAAATGTAAAAACAACATAGAAAAGAAAATGTTTAATGTTGTTAAGAATGCAAATATTTAGTACAATGCCAATGGATCTCAAAAACTAGTTCGGCAATTATTATCATTGGCGGGACGAATAACATAATCCCCCCCCCCTCCCGTCCGGTGCCTGCCCTGGCCTTCACTATTCCAAGCCCCCCCCCCCCTTAAGTAGCTCTCCCACTGGCTCGATCAGTTGCAAGAAATTGGTCGCATGGAATTGTTGCGTGCCATAGGTTGCACGGACCAAGGCCAAATGAGTATAGTAAAATATATATTATTGTATTATGTATAATAGTATATATTTATATCATATTATATCTATAATACCATATTATAAAATTAATATCGTCATATTTATTTGGCCTTGGTCAGCACGACCCGTGGCACACGACAGTTTTCCGTGCGACCAGTTTCATGCAACTGGCTGAGCTGATGAGAAAGCAGCCTTACTTCTGAGACATTTTTCTCCCCACCCATCTGGCGGAGGTTCACTACGGACGAGGAGAGTTAATGATCCGAACTTTCGTCGAGCATGTATACACGAACAAACACATACACTGTTGCCAGCACCCGCTACCCACCTCTTGCGGCTAGGTGGCCCAGGTGGAAAGTTTGGCGACTGTACAGTACCTCAAAAAAGTATCCTCACTCGAGGGTAGATAGTTCCGAAAACGTAAGTTGTGGATCATGCAGGCGGTTTCGGCAAGGTTGGTAAGCATGTAGTCGACATCCAAGGTTGCTAATAATGGTTTGTAATATCACTTGCACAGTGTGTGTAAGGTTACCAAAATACGGCAAGAATGTTACACAATAACATATGAAACATTATCAGTAACAGTATTAGGCAGCCATATTTAGCATAACCTATTCTATAAATCATCCTTTAAACAAACGAAGTCTGAGTTGCCATACACGGATATATGAACTGACAGTGATTGCAATGAACGAACCAGTGTCATTCTGTAGCCTCCAGTGTAGCAGTACACGCATTTAGTGTATGCCGTCCTATGTGTGTGACCCGTATTCACCTGCAGCCTACCACACAAAAATATGTGTGTTTTCGTTAGTAAAACGCCTACAAAACATGTCATGGGTTATCATGGAGTCTCTCAGGTTAGATTACAATGATGTGCTGTTTATCATGCAACCAATCTACTATGGGCATAACAGTTACTGTCGTTAGGTCAGTTACCTATGATATACGGTGATAGGCAAATAGTGACCTATACTGAATCAATGAATAGTCAAGGAGAAGACTACTTGTGTGGTCATTCATTCACCCTTAACCCCTTCTATACCGAGAGGTCGCGTATTCTCTCTCTCTCTCTCTCTCTCTCTCTCTCACTCTGAATAAAATCGTCATGAGGTAGGAAAAACAGATCACCACAAAATGCGTATCGGTATTGAAGAGGGTTAAATAATAATAATACACATGTATGAGAATAATTAGCCTGTCAGCTATCGAAAATGCCGATGTTAACAGTATAAATTTATCAATGGCAACTGGAGTCCTCAGGGCTACCAGCTCCTTGCCAGGGTGGAGTAGACTGTAGCACCAGTCGAGCAGGGCAGTACTCCCGAGGTGGATGAAAAGCTGATGACAGGGAGTGCTGGAGCTCCCGTTTCATCAGCCCTCAGGACTAGTTCCTGACCATCCCCCTTTGCTGAACTTTTTCAGTGTCTCAGTTACACAGAGAGTAGGCCAGCATGCTCTCCAGTACAAATTTCTCTAACTATCTTCACCAAACTACATGCACAGTACACACTACACTTCCTATTAAAAATTCACCAAAAATGGCGTCAATTCACCCAGCCTCGGAGTCCCCAGGGGGGGGGACCATAAATGCCCCCGCCATCTGCCCCTCTCCCGGTGACGACTCGAGGTGCCTGGAACCACTGTCTGACTCTCTTCTTCTTCATTTCTGCAACATTCGCGGCCTTTCATCTAACTTTCGCTCTGTTGAGCACCACCTCTCCTCCTCTAAACCTCACCTTCTTTTTCTAACGGAGACTCAGCTGTCTGAGGCAACTGACAGCAAACCCTTTTCTGTATCCTCCTACTTTCTCTATACTCATTTCAAAGCCAAAGGTGGCTGTTGTGTATACATACGCAACGACTTATCTTGCTCTCGTGTTCCTGAACTTGATTCTTCTGAATTCTCCACACTCTGGCTTCGGCTTTCCTGTCATTCTCTGACTAAATATATCTGTGCTGTTTACTTATCCCCTAATTCTACTGACTATCAAAAATTCTTCGACTATCTTACTTCTACGATGGAACACATTCTGTCCATTCTCCTTTCTCTGAAATCTCCATTCTTGGAGATTTCAATGTTCACCACCACCTTTGGCTCTCCTCTCCTTTCACGGATCCACCTGGTGAACAAGCCTACATCTTTTCTATCCTTAATGACCTAGAGCAGCTTGTACAGCACCCTACCCGTATCCCTGACCGCCTTGGAGAGAGCTCCAACATACTTGACCTCTTCCTCACAACTAATTCTTCTGCTTACTCTGTTAATCTTTTCTCTCCGTTGGGCTCCTCCGATCACAACCTTATTACCTTAACCTGTCCTATCACTCCGGTACGGCCTGTGGACCCTGCAGGGAAACGTCGTCTGTGGCATTTTGGAGCTGCGGACTGGGAGGCCCTCAGGCAGTACTTCTTTGATTTTCCCTGGAATGATTATTGCTTCCATGGCCGTGAGCCATCTGAGTGTGCCTTGCGCATTACGGAGGTTATTCTCTCGGGCATGAAAGCATACATTCCTTTCTCATATCCTTTGACTAACGCAAGAAAGCCTTGGTTTAATCACGGTTGTTCTAATGCTGTCCGCAACAAGGAGAAGGCCTACAAAAGGTACCGGAGCCAACCCACCCCTGAATCACATAATCTTTATGTTTCTGCCCGGAATCGTGCTAAGTCTGTTCTTCGCTCTACTAAAAATAATTTCATCCATACTAAATGCTCTCAACTCTCCAACTCGAATTCTTCCCGCTCCTTCTGGCACCTTGCCAAAAATCTTTCTAACAACTTTACCTCATCATCCTTCCCTCCTCTTTTCTACTCTGATGATTCTGTAGCTATTTCTTCTACTGATAAAGCAGATCTCTTCGCACAGACTTTCTCCTCCAATTCCACCTTAGACGATTCCGGTGCTGTTCCTCCATCACTTCCCCCCTCTGACTTCCTCATGGCTGACATTAAAATTTCTTCAGTTGATGTATTTTCTGCCATCACTGGCCTCAGTACTAACAAGGCATATGGGCCTGATGGGGTTCCTCCTATTGTTCTCAAGAACTGTGCTTCTGTGCTTACACCCTGCCTAGGCAAACTATTTCGCCTTTGTCTGTCAACTTGTACCTTTCCTTCCTGCTGGAAGTTTGCTCTCATTCAGCCAGTCGCAAAGAAGGGTGACCACTCCCAACCCTCCAACTATCGTCCAATTGCTTTAACGTCTTGTATTTCAAAAGTTTTCGAGTCAATTCTTAATAGAAAAATTTTAAGGCATCTTTCCTATCACAACCTTCTTTCCAATCGTCAGTATGGGTTCCGTCAGGGACGCTCCACTGGTGATCTTCTCACCTACCTTTCAGACTCCTGGTCATCCTCCTTTCGGGACTTTGGTGAAAGCTTTGCCATTGCACTCGACATCTCAAAGGCTTTCGATCGAGTCTGGCATAAATCTTTAATTTCCAAACTGCCCTCCTACGGTTTCTATCCTTCTATCTGTGCCTTCATCACTAGCTTCCTTTCTGGTCGTTCTATAGCCGCTGTTGTAGACGGCCATCGTTCTTCTCCTAGATCTATCAACAGTGGTGTTCCTCAGGGCTCTGTCCTATCACCAACTCTCTTCCTTTTATTCATCAATGATCTTCTAAGCTGTACATCTATTCCTATCCACTCATACGCTGATGACTCCACCCTTCACCTTTCCATTCGGTTCCCGCAACGCCCATCTCAACAGTTACTTCAAGAAACAAGGGATGAGGCCATGGCACACCTAATGTATGACTTGGCTCATATCTCTGACTGGGGTAAAAATAATATGGTTGTCTTTAATGCATCTAAGACTCAGTTCTTACACCTATCAACCCGACAAAATCTTCCACAGGTATACCCACTAATGTTTAATAATATTCAGCTTAATCCTGCATCATCCTTGAACATGCTTGGGGTTTCATTTACTCGGGACTTATCTTGGAAAGATCATATTACATCTCTTGTAAAATCTGCTTCCAAGAGATTGGGTGTGCTAAGCCGACTCTGCTCTTTCTTTACCCCTGCACAATTGTTGACTCTATACAGGGGTTTTATCCGCCCCTGTGTGGAGTACAACTCTCATGTGTGGGGAGGCTCCCCACATACAGCTCTTCTCAATAGGGTGGAGTCAAAGGCTTTTCGTCTCATTAACTCTCCTCCTCTTACTGACTCCCTTCAACCTCTGTCTCTTCGCCGCACTGTTGCATCTTTATCTCTTTTCTATCGCTACTTTAATGGTCACTGCTCCTCTGAACTGTCTGCTTGCATTCCTCCACCTCTACGACGGGCGCGTAGCACCCGTCTGGCAGCAAACACTCATCCCTTTTCTGTCCAACTCTCTAATGCAAGAGTTAACC
>NW_027643469.1:27500-49995 GCF_032717465.1 Coenobita brevimanus
TGACTAGTATCATATTCTAGTGTTAATCTCTTGCTACAACTCGGCATCCAAGCTTGAGATGTGGCAATTTTAGGCTACGTTATAGTAAAACGCGTATAAGTGCAATGTCATTATAATAATTTGTGGAGTGGTGCCTACGAAACCAAGAATGAAATAAATTACCGCATTTACATTTATTTATTAATTTTTAATGCAAGAAAAGAAGGAACCAAAGGCCCGAAGCCCGCAGGATTGGTCCCTCCAAGAAAAAAAAAAAAAAAAAAAAAAAAAGCAAGGTAACAGAGAGCAAAATTCAAGCTCTGTTCATTCCCAAATGCCTGGACACACTGCGTTTGAAAGACTGAAGGTCATATGCAGTAGGAAATAAAGACTGAGGGAGACAGTTCCAGAGTAGAATTGTTGCATACATGAAGGACTGGGAGTAACGACTAACTTGCGAGCACTGGGTTACAAGGAGAGTGAAAACACCGACATTTACTATTCTCGTCAGTTAAGGCAGTTCTCTAACACCTCTTCCTAAAAGATTTAGTTTCCTAATAACACCTTGACGTCCGCTTCTGTGTGCCGAAATCATTGTAATACCACCATACTCTGCATCGTACAAAATGATATTAATCGTATCCAGAATTAGATAGATAAGGAAGAGGTGTTAGGGAGCTTTCTTAACCTTCGAGAATACAAGCCCAAGACCTTGTTGAACAGTGTTATGCTTCGATTTAGCCGGGAAAATAATAAACAGTTTCTCAAGCACTTGTGAACAGATGGAAGGTCACCGATACTGCATTTTCCTTAATTTCGGCTGAGTCGAAGCATTGCCCTGTTCTTAAAAAAAAAAAAAAAAAAAAAAAAAAAAAAAATATATATATATATATATATATATATATAGAGAGAGAGAGAGAGAGAGAGAGTGAGTTTTACGCCAGGTACCCCTTTTTTGGATAAGGGCTGTGGCGTTGCCCCTGGGTAGAGGACTTTGGTTTGGAGCGTGTAGCATTTTATGACCGGATGCCCTTCCTGATGTCTACCAATGACCCTTGGGTGGATTCGATCCTCCGACCCTTCGGTCAGAACGGAGCGCTCTAACCCACTGAGCCACGGCTGCTATATATATATATATATATATATATATATATATATATATATATATATATATATATATATATATATATATATATACTTTTCTACGTTAAATGTGTAAGAGATAATAGTGATTCTTTCTTGCCTTGTGGTCCAAAACCCACACCTAAAATCTTAGTGTAAATGTTTGGCCATGTGGAGGGGACGGGAAGTGAAAGACTAACGCATTTATTTTAGTGAGATGACTTACACCTCACTCTTTCACAGAATAAATAAGGTTGGAAGTAGCAAGAATAAAATGGAGAGTAAAATCGTCTGTCAGTATTCTGAATTAATGGAAAATACGTCCTCGCAGTGAAGGGACTAACACTTCAAAAAATTTCCAGCTCCAAGAAACTTCTATCATTCAAACTTTTTCCCCTCAAGAGCTGGAATCGAACTCACGTCCTGCCAATCCACAGCCCACTCCCATATCCACTCGGCCACTACCTCCACCACGAAGATTTGCAGTCATCACGGTAGAAAGAAGAAGAAATATAACTTTCCTTTTTTTTTTTTTCTTTTCTTTTTTTTGCCTCGGAGACACCCTAGGATGTTTGCCTTAGGTTTGGTGGGGTTAGTTATGTCGGTCTGGTCTATGTTATGTTGCTATGTTATGAATAAGGCAAAGTCCACTGGATTAAACTGAATGAGGGATAGGCTGGATTGACTCTAGCCGAGTTAGGTCAGGTTGTAGGACTACATATTATATTTACAAATCATGATAGATAGATAGATAAATAGATAGACAGACAGCCCTCTGCGAGCCTGGGAAAAGGAAATGAGGTTTGCAAGTTACACTGAGGAAAGCTGACGACAGCGGCCAGTAAGGAGATGATGCAGTTAGCTGTCAGCAGTCCTCTCGTGAACAAAGACCTAGTCCATCCACGAGGAACACACGTGACACACCCCTGCTACACCAGAATTTAGGAAAGAGAGCTCAGACGGAGGTTAGCTATAGAACAGAGGTCGAGAAGGGGACAAGCGATACTAGAGGCAGATCGTGGGAAGAAGGGCTTGGCAGTTTGAGAGAGAGAGACAGATAGCGAGACAGGGAGGTAGCTACCCGGGACTTATACTTCGTTCCGTGTGAGAGACTTGTTAATATTTCCAAGACAAATAAAAATAGTCCCATACTATTCTTTACCTCTCCTGTCACTACATGACAAATGGGAATCTACTACAAGATATAAAAGCCGCTCGACCACAAGTCTAAAATATATATATAACTCAACTACAACTCAAGCACAAAGAACCACAAAGTATTTTATGACACAAAGTCATTTATGACATTTGGTAGCAGCGAACGTATACGAACCTCGTCTACGAATCAACATTAAATTCCTACAAAATATCAAGATTGAAAACAAGAATACCTCTAACAACCAACAACTCACAAATAGCTCCTGACACTTCTCTCCAACCAGCCCCCTCCGTCTCCCAGATCATCATGCTGATGCAGAGGTCAAGAGATCACACGACGCCTTGCAAGTAGTTTTACAAAATATTGATACGATCTTGCAATTTCTACGACGAATCAGCGAACTACAACCATCTACAATCAACTACAATTAACAACTCTACGTCGTCTGTATAATCTTCTACACGCACCTACAAGTAGCGGCAGTCTTCATCCCACAACGAGTAAATCACTAGAGAAAAGGACCGAGAAAACATCGACATAGAAAAACGGAACAAACAAACGAAGAGTGAGACACGACTCATAACTCATCTTACTCACTCGTCTTCACTCAAGTTACTCATCGCTACTCATTCACTCACCACAGCTACCAGTGTGGGAAGCCGACGTCACCATGTGCTGAGGCGACGCCAAGCCGTGTGTCTGACACCCCACAACACGCCAATCAACCCGTGAGGAACAACGCTATCACCACGTGCAACACCACTCATACCATTACCCACCACGGTAAAAATTAGTGAGTTACATAGTTACTTCATTCATACAATACACAGTGATAGACAATAAGCTTCTGCACAAACATATAAAACGTGTTGTATAGTTACAGCTTAAATACACATACTTACTTCAGTTATCTGCATAACTCAAACACTAAATAATCACCAACAATAAATATTCTACACTGTATATATATTCATTCATTTATTATAACATTTATTTACTACCAACGATTGTTACCAGTTATACCTACATAAAATACGTGTTTCATACATACAACTATACATTATTATATCTACAAAGTAATAAAGAAAATATACCATCACAGTTACTCAGTGAGCGATTAAATGAACTGTATTTAACATTTATTAATTAAAGCTACCTAGTGGAAACATAAATTAACTCACAAGGAAAAAAAAAAAATGGCCAACACAAATGCCGTTAGCAAGAGTGAACATCTTCAACACAATCGTGAAGGCAATGATTTCCACACAGTGCTGACACACATATTACTCACGATAGGTACAGGTGAACAAGTCAGTGTGTATAGTTAATACTGTATATAGTGTATATATTTTTTATATAAAATAACAAAATATGGGACTATATAATATCATTTTCAGTAGTATCTGTGCAATATAAACTAAACTTTAAAAAAGTATCTCAAGGAAATTAGTCAGCAATTATGCAACCATGAACAACATGGAAAAAGCGTACACAAGCGAAGAAAAACAAACTATAGAAAATCAATACATACAAAAAAAAAAAAGAAAGAAAGAAAGAAAAGTAAAACAGAAAAAAGAGAAATACAGTAAGATCACATAACAAACAAATGAAAATAAGTGTAAGTGTTACTACATATGCCAAAATACCACATAACCTACAAACAAAAAAGCAAATTGTTGTCTCCACAAACAAGTGGCATGACACATCATCACTATCATCGACCGCAGCATATGTTAGGACTGCAATTATTACAATTAATGTAACTCCATATTATAATTATGTAACGACAAACGATTGCATTATGTTACACTAACTACAATTATGTACCTGCAAACGATATGTAACAATTATGTAACGACAAACGATTGCATTATGTTACACTTTGCCAATTATGTAACAGTTGCATTAACAAGATGTAACTTTTATGTAACTTTAACTACAATTATGTAACTACAAACGATATGTAACAATTATGTAACGACAAACGATTGCATTATGTTACACTTTGCCAATTAACAGTTGCATTAACAAGATGTAACTTTTATGTAACTTTAACTACAATTATAAGGCCAAGACACTTTTGTAACAGTTGCATTAACAAAATGTAACTACAATTATAAGGCCAACACAATTATGCATTAACACAATATTTTGTAACAATTCATAAAATGTTACAATTATGTAGTACCACAATGTTAGTACAATATTATAAGTCATACAATTATAGCACAATTCTGTATTACCAGTATTATCATACAAGTTAGGTGAAATATTAGACATTACTAAAGTGATAACTCTATGTAATGTATAACCTAGCAGTATTACCATTGCACAATTATATGCGTACGTCTGTTGTTCATACACGTCTTACAAAATACAACAACCATTGCATTTATTCAAATATGTATACAACTTATTTAAAATGTAATATTACTGAATAATCACTATTTACTATGAATAATATATGTATACAATATTCATACAATTATGTTACTTTACAATATTGTGTATTTCACTTAATTAGCTTGTAAGTTCATTGTAATGTGTATGTAGTTTGTATTAATATATTAGGACTATTAACTGTCGATGGTACGCCATTTTCGCGCGGCCGAGCAGATGTAGGACTACATATTATATTTACAAATCATGATAGATAGATAGATAAATAGATAGATAGACAGCCCTCTGCGAGCCTGGGAAAAGGAAATGAGGTTTGCAAGTTACACTGAGGAAAGCTGACGACAGCGGCCAGTAAGGAGATGATGCAGTTAGCTGTCAGCAGTCCTCTCGTGAACAAAGACCTAGTCCATCCACGAGGAACACACGTGACACACCCCTGCTACACCAGAATTTAGGAAAGAGAGCTCAGACGGAGGTTAGCTATAGAACAGAGAGGTCGAGAAGGGGACAAGCGATACTAGAGGCAGATCGTGGGAAGAAGGGCTTGGCAGTTTGAGAGAGAGAGACAGATAGCGAGACAGGGAGGTAGCTACCCGGGACTTATACTTCGTTCCGTGTGAGAGACTTGTTAATATTTCCAAGACAAATAAAAATAGTCCCATACTATTCTTTACCTCTCCTGTCACTACATGACAAATGGGAAGCTACTACAAGATATAAAAGCTGCTCGACCACAAGTCTAAAATATATATATAACTCAACTACAACTCAAGCACAAAGAACCACAAAGTATTTTATGACACAAAGTCATTTATGACAAGGTTAGGTTGGGTTAGGTTAGGTGAGGTGAGGTTTGATCAGGTTAGGTTGGCTTAGGTTGGGTTGAGCTGAACGGGACTAAGTAAGGTTAGGTCATTCTAGTTTAGTTTAGGTTAGAATGGGTTAGCATATCAGGTCAGGATGGGTCAGTTTTTGTTGAAGTTACGATGATTAGGTTGAGTTCGCTTGGATCAGGTTAGGATAGACTACATTAGGTAGGGTTAGAAGTTGGTGGATTATCTTTACCACCTTAGAAATCATCAGACAAGTGTTAGATTTTCCACACTGGATTCGGGTGTGGGATTTTATTTCTTAGATTAAAATAGATTAGATTAGATTAGGTTAGATAGGTAAGGTTGGAGATTTAGTGGCTGTCTTTATTATCCTAGGGTTTCTTGGACAAGATCGAGTGATTTTTTTTTTCCCTAATGGATTTGTTGTTGCTTGTAATCGCTGTTATGCTATGTTATGTTATGTTAGATATAGGGGTTGATTATTGATATTCCTCCCAACTGGACACTGTTGTTGGGTTGTAATCGTTATGTTATTCCATGTTCCTTTATGCTATGTTAAGCTACGTTGTTATGCTATGCTGCCTTATGCTATGTTATGCTCTGATATGTTAGTTTTAATGATAGATTACTGTAGTGATATACCTCCATACTGGGCTTTGTCGCTGGGTTATAATCGCAATATTATCTTATGCTATGTTATGTTGTCCAATGTTACTTTATGCTATGCTATGCTATGTTAGATTTCGCAATAGATTAGTGATATTCTTCCATACTGAGCTTTATCGTTGCTTGTTACCGTCCCCGCTGCGGGTAGGCTCAGGGACGGTTATTGTTTTCACTCGGTTTGTCTGTTTGTTTGTCTGTCTGCTAACAACTTTACGCGAAAACTACTGGAGTGATTTTGACTAAAATTAAAGGTATGATGGGCTATGACCTGATCACCTGAATAAATTCTGGGCCAATCGGGCCATAGCGCATGCTGTAGGCAAAAAAAAAAAAAAAAAAAAGAAAAAAAAACTAAAAAAAAATATAGTTTTTTCGTCATAACTCCTTTCAAATTCGTCATATCGACATGAAACCAAAACTAAAGGTGCATCTTTCAAATCTGCATCCTATAAACATGCTTCATTACATTAGGGGGGTCATCCCCAGTTAGCGGTAGGGGGGTCAATGTCAGGTGGGTCGGGCCTAAAATTTCAAATCGACATAAAATCGTCAAATTTACTCCAAATTTGATATGTAACATCGTTGACTAGATATCCTATTGTGTTTATACGTCAAGCACTAAAATGACTGCCGGGGACGAGTTTGCTGTGCCTTGGCACCGCTTCTTGTAATCGTTACGTTATGCCATGTTACTTTATGCTATATCATGCCATGCTACTTTATGCTATGTTATGCAGTTTTACTTTATGCTATGTTATGTTAGATTGAGGGATAGGTTAGTGATATTCTTCTCTACTGGGCTTTGTCACTGGGTAGTAATCGTTATTTTATGCAATGCTACTTTATGGTATGCTATTCTATGCTATGCTATGTTAGTTTATGCTATGTTATGCTCTGCTAAGTCCTGTAGCGTTACTTTATGCTATGTTATGTTGACCAATATTACTCTATGGTATGTTATCCAATACTACCTTAATATGCTGTGCTATGCTATGTTACTTTATGCTATGTTATGTTAACTTTTATGATTGGTTGGTGATATTCCTCCATTCTTGGCTTAGTCGCTGGGTAGTAATTGTTAGTGGGGACCAAAACATCCAGTACCCCTTCTAGTGGAGCAGGGCTGTCGCATGGATTTGATTTAGCACAATGTAATTCCCAATCCAGCTCAGCGGCACACGCACACCCCCACCCACACGCATAGACAGGGACACACACACACACACACACACACACACACACACACACACACACACACACACATACTCTCTCTCTCTCTCTCTCTCCCATTTACATTAAAAACGTCACCTTTATCCACACACACAAGTACACTATAACAAAACACACACACACACACACACACACTTCCAGTAGTTATAGTACTGAACTCGGCATACGTTAAGGACATTGCAGTTCGAATACCAGTGTTGTCAGAGGATTCCGTGGTCTTTAATTGTGAGTGAGTGGATGTGTGGCCCATTTTTACTTGGCACTTTGTTTATAGTTCACGATTATTTTTTTTTACTAGCCTGTTCCCGCTTCTGCATCCCTTCAGTTTTATGGGGAAGAGAGTGGGAAAGTTGGTTAGAGTGATGATGATGATGATGATGATGATGATCGTGATGATAAAGATGATGATGGTGATGATGACGATGATGATGATGATCACTGAAGTCACTGGTATTTTTGCCCTAACTATAATTCACACCAATTTATGATCAACACTCAGTCACACCTGACACCCCTCCACAATTGCCCTAACCACACCTGACACCCCTCCACACCTGCCCTAACCACACACCTACCCCAACCACACCTGACACCCCTCCACACCTGCCCTAACCACACCTGACACCCTTCCACACCTGCCCCAACCACACCTGACATCCTTCCACACCTGCCCTAACCACACTTGACACCCTTCCACACCTACCCCAACCACACCTAACACCCTTCAACACCTGTCCTAACCACACATGACACCCTTCCATACCTGCCCTAACCACACCTAACACATCTCCACACCTGCCCTAACCACACCTGACACCCTTCCACACATGCCCTAACCACACCTGACACCCTTCCATACCTACCCGAACCACACCTGACACCCTTCCACACCTGCCCTAACCACACCTGACACCCTTCCACACCTGCCCTAACAACACCTGACACCCTTCCACACCTGCCGTAACCACACCTTATAACCTTCCACACCTGCCGTAACCACACCTTATACCCTTCCACACCTGCCCTAACCACACCTGACACCCCTCCACACCTGCTCTAACCACACCTGACACCCCTCCACACCTGCCCTACTCCCTCCCTTTAACTCCCTTAGGTATGACTATTATCCACATCAAAAACAAATAACTCAAAAGTCAAATGGTCACCCCTTATGGGAGTATGACGTCCGGCGATAGATAGATAGAAATTGGAGTTGTAGTTGCAGGTGATGAAGCTAGACTATTTAAATATGGACAGGTGAGGACAGGTGTGAACTGTGGACAGGTGTAATTCTAATGTGGATTTACACACACACACACACACACACACACACACACACACACACACACACACACAACAAGAAACAGACCTTACGCAACACATAATACAGGCAGCACACACAGCCATAAAACTCGTCCATGACCGTCTATTCATCATTTGCATGCACGTTGTGTATCATTCTCGCCAATAATTCACACACACACACACACACACACACACACACACACACACACACACACACACACACACACACACCGCTACAATTGTTCAATCCTCGGTTATATCACAGACAGACAGACAGAAAGACAGACAGACAGACAGACAGACAGACAGACAGACAGACACACACACACACACACACACACACACACACACACACACACACACACACACACCACTACAATTGTTCAACCCTGCGTTATATCACACACACACACACACACACACACACACACACACACACACACACACACACACACACACACACACACACACACACATACACACACGACGTAGTGTGCCACAAATCTTGAAGTCCTTCAGAACGATGACGACATCTTTAGGCAATTAATTCTTACTACGTACAGACGATTTTATACGAGAGAGAGAGAGAGAGAGAGAGAGAGAGAGAGAGAGAGAGAGAGAGAGAGAGAGAGAGAGCATATATTTGTGTGTGTGTGTGTGTGTGTGTGTGTGTGTGTGAGGGGAGTCACTGAGAGAATTGATACAATGATACGAAAATTCTTTTATTGCAATCCGTCGAGATGTGCTATATGATGGTGATAGCCTTTAGTCAAAAAGTTTATTCAGAAGTGAAGAAAAGCCATCTGTAAATAACGGCAATATAGCAGAAAACCCGACATTAGATTGAAGAGGTTAATTTCGAAACGTGTCCTTGCGTCTCTGTCCATCTTTCTTCGTTGTCTCAGGTTTCTTCCTCGGTCGATCTTTGGGTGGCGTTCTAAGTGACCAAGTAATTATAAGAATATAGGCCGCCTCCTTACCGATGTATTTCCGATTCTGCTACGTAACTATATTGCTGTGTGTTATTCACGCAAGCTATGTCGATATCGAGAGGTCATAAGAAGCAAATCAGAAGATATTAATGAGTACTTTGGAAAATAAGTAGCCATGGAAGAGGTGCTAGGGAGCCTCCTTACCCGACGAGAATACGGGCCAATGAATACTGGTGTTCCTCATGGTTCTCTCTCTCTCTCTCTCTCTCTCTCTCTCTCTCTCTCTCTCTCATCCATCAGTGACCTACGCCAGCACTACTCACTCGCTGATGACACAAACTCCAACTTTCACTTTTTCACTCGCCTCTCACAGCGTCCATCGCAACAATCGCCACAACAGTCATGGAGCGAGAGTACGGCCACCTGACTTCTGATTAGACATATTTTACCTGCCTGGGGAAAACGAAACCTTATTGTTTTAAATGCCTCAAAAACTCAATTCCTCCGTCTTTTAACTGGCCGCAGACTTCCACATTACTCCCCCTTATCATTAACAAGCACACACCTTCATGCTTAATCATATCTCCATATCCTTGTTGTCTTCAGATCAATCTACTGTAGGTGTAATCATATTTCATTCATCCATCCATCCATCATCCAGTCCTACATTGCCCCGTGAGGAGCGTAGGAGCCCGGGGCTAGGCAGTTGGTCTCGACATTTTAGATGAGAGTGATCAGCCTCACTCATCCCTGAGTGGCATTACATGAGCAATCAACCCCAACCACCCCTTGGATATAAATCTTCACCGACTCAATCCGACTGGAGCGCAATAATTACCCACTAAACCACAGGGTGCCAAAAATTTGGCTATATGGTTACCACCCAGCGTAGTAAATGGTTTCCTGGTGTACAAGAAACCATTTGGCTTGTCACTCAGTGTAGAGTCACTCACAGGCAGAAGGAAAAGGAAAGAATGAAGGAAAGAAAGACAGAAGAGGGAGTGTAAAGTCACCCGAAGGCAGAAGGACAAGGAAAGAATGAAGGAAAGAAAGACAGAAGAGGATGGAAGGAAAAAGGATGGAAGAGAGGAAAAGGCAGACACCCGAGAGCAGCACTACATCGAATGAGTGGATGGTGAGCGCCCCCACCTACCACAATAATCAATTTCTACTCGTTAAAAAACAGCATCGAGGAAGTTGGCTGAGATATATTTTAACCTTCCTGAATTTCTGACTTTGAAGGGAGACCCTGGCTGGAATACACTTTTTATGTGTGTGGGAGAACAGCACATACCATAGTTCTGAAGAGATTAGTGTCAGAAAGAATGTACGTAGTATGTGTGTGTGTGTGTGTGTGTGTGTGTGTGTGTGTGTGTGTGTGTGTGTGTGTGTGTGTGTGTGTGTGTGTGTGTGTGTGTGTGAAAAGGAGTCTCTGAGAGAAAGGAGAGTTGTTGAGATGAGAAGCCTTTGATTCCACTCTGTTTAAAAGTGCTGTATGAGAGAGAGAGAGAGAGAGAGAGAGAGAGAGAGAGAGAGAGAGAGAGAGAGAGAGAGAGAGAGAGAGAGAGAGAGAGAGAGAGAGAGAGAGAATGCACAGTAATCATTTTTACTACGTGCTCAAACGACAAGGCAATTACATCGTTCTCACACCAGCCTAACGACAGGTAACACAAACTACCTTCTAGTACCTACCTCTAACTACAATATACTCCTTTTACTCTAACTTGGCCTAAAATTGCTATCTCCCCATCTTGAATGCTGAGTTGTAGCAGTAGCTTAACACTAGAATATGATGCTTGTCAGGACGAAGTGCTGTGGAAAGGAAGCAGAAACATAACACCATATACACTTACGGTATCTCTAACTTGGCCTAAAATTTGTCTCCCCATCTTGAATGCTGAATTGTATGCTAGTCAGGAAGAAGTGATGTGGAAAGGAAATAGAAGCTAGCATTATCTCATTCTTCCACTGACCTACGTGGAATGAGCTACAAAGCGACGAAAATCTAGGCCAAGTTAAGGTGAAAGGAGTATAGTATCTTCTCTAATACTATTATTTTACCCATTGCTTGCCATGGTTCTATAACAGGACGGAATTATACATCCTATTAATACAAAAGGGGGACTTTCGGGGTACTGAGAGCTTCGCCACTATGAGCCAATAAGCGGAAGATGGTATGCTAAGGATCCTCCCAGAATCCACGACGAAAAAACCCTGGTCACTGTGGGTTGCTGTTTCTTGAGGCCTACCACTCCTACGTTTCACACACCTTCACATGTCACCACTTCGGTGCTAATACCCACTGTCCATATTGCCTGTCTCGTTTAGGCCTGATGTGTTAATGACAGGATTTGGGGTCTTGTGGAACCTCAGTAATCTGAGTGTGTGTGTGTGTGTGTGTGTGTGTGTGTGTGTGTGTGTGTGTGTGTGTGTGTGTGTGTGTGTGTGTGTGTGTGTGTGTGTGTGTGTGTGTGTGTGTGTGTGTGTGTGTGTGTGTGTGTGTGTGTGTGTGTGTGAAATATTAAACAAACTGTGTTCTGATCAAGACTGAGACTGAACTCGCATTTTTATGGACAGAAGACAACGCCTGTCACCACCTGACTACCACCTCCTCCTTGACTACCACTCCTTCTTGAATAAGAGGCTTGGTAACACTTCTTTCTCGGCGACTTATTTTGCACTCATTACACCATAACATCATCTACAGTGTCACTGATGCAACCCATGTCTATTTAAATACATCTAGAAATAATTGATAAAAGAACATGAAGGTGTAAGACAACTGAATCGCTAAGAAAGAGGCGTTTTGATCATGGTTTTATTTTACAACTACATCGTGTCATTAGTTTGTTAAATTTCGTTGCTGTTCCTATTTTTACTGTCTTTCTCTGTCACACCATACCGCACAATATATTGGTATCACACCACACCACACCACCCCACATAAAAGCACATCACACTCACCACACATCACCAAGAATTCTACCTAAACATATCTCACTAGGGTTCACATCACTCTGTCATTCTAGCTCACACCACACCACACCACACCACACCATACCACACATCACATATCCTCTTACTTCTCCACAGCATTGCTCTACATTTCTCACTAACACCACAATCGCACTGTACCACTGCACACCATACCACACTGCACATCACCAGTACTTCTGACTCATCTTGTATCACTATGCTGTTCTATTTTATAGCATTCCACCACACCACACCATGCCCTACTGCTCTGCCTCCCTACTTAGATACACTACTCACTACGCCTCACTGTACTAAGTTAGGCCTACACTACACAGCACTACAATTCAGTACATTACACTACACAACACATCATCACACCACACTATCCTTCCTTACCTTACCCTACCCCACCACACCAAACTACCCCACCCTACCCTACACTATCCAACATTACCCTAAACCACTCTATACTACGCTGCCCTACCTCATCACACTACACTACTCTACCCTACCTTACCCTACCCTAGCCTTCCCTACCTTACCTACCCTACCCAACACTACCCAGCACTACACTACAGTATTCTCACCAAACTGTGGCACTACTTACCCACCACAGATGCATCCATATCACCCCACCATATCTCCACTCCACTAATCCATCTGCACTGCCACACCACACCACATTTTACCGCACTGCAGGAACACTAAAGCACATCTGAGCACCATTGTTGTAGTTTATAATGTTTTTGCTTCATTATATTAGGTGTATATTCGCTATACAACTACACCACAGCGAGGTAAAGCACATTACAGCAAACCACAGTTTTAAATCAACACCACACAACATCACACCACACATCATCAGACCACTAAATGTAGCACATCTCACCACACACACACACACACACACACACACACACACACACACACACACAAGGCCCTCATTATTCCAGGTGAGCATAGATTTTCCTGGAGAATTAAAGTCATGCGTCTTGCCACCTGCCAGTCAGTGGGAATAAGAAGTCACGATTAACATTACTACGTTAGCTTTATTTTTTTTTACCTTTGTTGGGTATTATTAGATGGGCATTTATCAGTGGGTTCTTTATCTGTGACTACACCACACTGCACCATACCACACCATACCACTCCACATCACACCACACCGCACCCAAAGCTCTACCTCTCCACACTCTCACACTACCACGCATCACTAGACAACATCACATCTACGTTCTACTTTTCCGTTCCACCCCACCACATCATACTGCACCACACCACACCACACCACACCACACCACCACACTGTTCCTGCACAGAGACAGCAAAGAACACCACATCATACACCATTCTACACCATAGCATGCTGTTCCCGCGAAATCAAACGCACCATATCATATTACACCACACCACACACCACCCTCAGCTGTCACACCACACCATACTGTTCCCACACAATCAAATGTACCAACCATACCACACCACATCACACCACACCACACCACACCACACCACACCACTACACAATCACACCACCACATGCGACCCCCACATCATTGCTGGTAAAATGAAGAATTACGTGGGGATGAACTAAAAAAATCTTAACCAACTTCCATAATAAATCATACAATTTTTTTAGTAATATAATTTAACGTGAATAATTTTCCTTGAACTAATTTTTCACATAATTATTCTCATTATATAGCATTTACTGTACGCCTGATCTGTCTCGTAACCACGGAGACTCAATCGAGCCTCATAACCAAGGCTCGTATTGTCGGCCGTTAAGTAAGTTCCCTAACACCTCTTCCTCAGCGATTTATTTCTGGATATAGGTGGTAAAATACTTTTGTACGTTATTGATGCAGAGAATGACGATATTGGAAGGATGTATAAAACACAGAGGAGGACAAACAGGTGTATATAACCAAATAAATCGTTTCCGAAAAGGTGTTAGGGACCTTCCTAATGAACTCGACTTATTATTCTACGGTAGTCCCAGTCCCCTCAGATGAAAAAAAAAAAAAAAAAAGATAGTTTGGCTATGAAACCTTTTGTACATTTTTTTTTTTTTAATGTGTCCGACTCTGGGCATAGGCTTCACAGCCTGCTCCCAAGGCTCAGTAGTTCTCCTACATACCATACACCTCTACATATTACCACTTCGGCGCTAACACGCACCGTCCATATTGAATACATGCTAAAGCTGTCTTATACAGGACTCGTGTATTGGTATTAGCGGGGTATGAGGAAGGTATAAAAGAACGATTTTGAATGAGACGTAGGCCCAATACAGTCTAAGATCTCTCTCTCTCTCTCTCTCTCTCTCTCTCTCTCTCTCTCTCTCTCTCCATATATTTATATATGTATATAAGTATGCATGTATGTAGAATTTATATTTATTAATTTATTTATCAATCCAGCCATCCATCTATGTCTATCTATCTAAATCAATCTATCTACCTAACGCAAATCTTACCCTCAGTAAAACTTACAAATATGGAACACTGAATCTTAGCATCACATCACCTGTCTTCCTACATGTCCGTGTCAAGGGAAATTACGATCGCCATTACGCTATTATCCTTATCATTACGGGCCATTACCGAGTCTTGTTATCGTTATCAGTGAAGGATGTGTGATGATGATGATGATGATGATGATGATGACGATGATGATGATGACGATGATGATGATGATGATGGTGATGAAGATGATGATGATGATAACGATGGTGATGATGATAATGATAATGATAATAATAATGATGATGATGCTGACGATGGTGTCCCGAGAGGAAATAAGGGCATCATCCTCATTATAAGGAGGACGGGCTAGCGAACGGGCAAGAGGAAGAACTAATGGGCAAGTTAATTGGCGAGCGAACTGGAAGGAACACGGGTTAACGGAAGAGCGAACTGGCGAGGGAACGGGCGGGCGAACGGGAAGGCGAGAGGGCGGATGAATGGGCGGGCGAACGGGCGGGTGAACGAGCGGGTGAAAGGCCTGGTAAATGGACGGGAGAACAGAAGGGTCAAAGGACGGGTGAACGGACGGGCGAACGTGTGAGTGAAGGGACGGGTAAGAAGAAGGGTGAACGGGTGGGCGAACAGGCATGCTAACTGGCTGGCGACGGGGCGGGCGACCGGGCGGATAACCGGAGGGGGGGGTGAACGGACAGGTGAACGGAAGGGTGAAATGACGGGCAAACGGACGGGTGAACGGATGGGTGAACGGACGGGTGAACGGGTAGGTAAACGGAAGGCAGAACGGGCTGGTGAACCGACGGGTGAACCGACGGGTGAACGAATCGCACACGTACTGGTTAAGGGACGGGTGCACGTACGAGTTAAGGGACGGGTGAACGAACGACTGAACGGACGGGCGAAGGGACTGGTGACGGGACGGGTAAAGGGATAAGTGAGCGGACGGGTGAACGGACGAACAAAAGGACTGGTGAATGGACGGGCAAAAAGGCGGGTGAACTGGCAGGCAAACGGGCGGGTGAACAGGCAAACGAACGGGAGTGTGAACGGGAGGGTAAGTGGGCAGGAGAACGGGCGTCTGAAGAGGCTGGTGAACGGGTAGGCAAGGCAGGCGAACGGATGGGAGGACGGGCGAGCGAGCACGCAGGTGAACGGGCGGGAAACGGGCGTGCGAACGGGCGGGAGGACGGAAGGGTGAACGGGCGGGAAGACGGGTGGTAAAACGAGCAGGCGAACGAGAGGGGCGAACGGGCAGACGAACGGGCGGGTCAGCGGGCGGGTGAGTGGGTGGGTGAAGGTGTGGGGGAACTGGCAGTTAAACACACAGGAGAACAGGTGGGTGAGCGGACTGGTGAGCGGACGGACGAAAGGACGGGAAAACGGACGGGCGAATGGACGTACTAACAGACTGGTGAGCGGGCGGGTGAACTGACCGGTGAACTGGCTGGTGAATGGGCGGGTGAATGGGCAGGCGAACTGGCGAGTGAACAGGCGAGTGAACAGGCGGGTGAACGGGCGGGTGAACGGGGCGGGGAACAGGTGGACGAACGGGCGGTGAACGTGCGGGTGAACGGGCGGGCGAATGCATGGGAGAATGAGCGGGCAAACAAGCGGGCGAACTAGTGGGCAAACGAGTGGGAGAACGGGCGGGAGGAAGGGCGGGAGGACGGGCAGGTGAATGGGTGGGCGTACAGGCGGACGGGCGAACGGATGGCCGGTTAAGCAGGTGGGAGGAAGGGAGGATGGGAGTACAGGAGAACGGATGGCCGGGCGAATGGGCAGGAGGACGGGCGGAGGGCGGGAGGGAGTACGGGCAAGAGGACGGACTGATGAAAGAGTGGGAGGGGAAACACACACACACACACACACACACACACACACACACACACAGATATATCGTTTACTGACCACAGTTTACAGGGGTTTGAATGCAGAAAGGAATATAAAACAACAAATATACATAATAACCTGTCAAGATCAGAATCTGGATTGCACAAAAGCAACATCAAAGAAGCACCGGCAGCAAATAATAAAACTTCCACCAACATAACAAAATAAATACTGTACAGTGAATTTGACAAAATAGTTTAAGAATATTGTGAATGATCCCACATGGTGTATCATATCAGTATCGGTCAGCAAAAAGCTGCTCTAATTTTGTCACACACACACACACACACACACACACACACACACACACACACACACACACACACACACACACACACACGAAGACATTAATGATGAGGAGCAGGTAGACAAGGGACGGATAGGCAAGTAGACAGGGTGTTTGCAGGCTGTCAGCTCCCAGTGCTCATCAGCTGCCTAACATTGCCTCTCTTGTTTCACCCTCCATTTCCCTGCCTCACTCTGCCTTTCCTGCCTCACCCTGCCATCATCATCTTGATCCTGCCTCACCCTGCATTTCCCTGCCTCATCCTGCTGGTATTTACCTAATTCTGCCTCACTCTGCTTCCTCCGATCTTACCTTTCTACCTCGCTCTACCTTCATTCTCCTGCCTTACATTGCTTCGCCTCACTTATCTACCTCACTCTGTCTCATTCACCCTTGTCTCACCCTGTCTTACCATTCTATCCTGCCTTATCCTCCCATCTTCTCACCATTACTCCTGCCTCTCTTCTCTTATGTCACCCTGCCTCACCATTCCTGTTTCACCTTGCCTCCCCTGCAAATCTACTGCACCCTTCCTTCCCTCATTTGCCTCACCCTGCCTTACCAAGTCTATTTTGTTTCACCCTGTTTCCCCTGTCAGTCTTTCCTTGCTACACCCTCACTTTCACCCTTCCTCTCCTGCTTACCTGCTTCACCCTCTATTCCCTCCCTTTCCACACCCTGCCTAACTACTGTATGTCTGTCCTGTTTCATCCTGCCTCCCCTGCCACACCCTCCCCCTGCCTCACCCATCCTGCCTACACATTTTTCTCCCTCCTGCCTCACCCTGTACACCCTGCCCCACCCTAACAATATTCAGAGTCCACCCAGTGTCCAAGCGGTGGCCGAGGGGTTGGCCTGGCAAGTTATGGCGCTGTCGGCTCGTTAGCGTCACGGTTGGAATCCTGGTGCGGGCAGCTGGCGCCACTCGACTCCTGGCCCTAGTGCAAGTGGCTTTGCAAGTTCCCTAACACCTATTCCTAAGCTATTTATTTCGCACGCAACACCATAACATTCTCATGTATGATGTTTATATAGTTTTAATATCGATGAAGTTTACGATAATAATAACCAAGGGGATAATGAGGTGTAATTCGCTAAGGAAGGGGTGTTGCCAAGTCTCCAAAGCCACTGCGGGTTGGTAGGTAAAATGAATACCTGGGTAACACCTGGGGCAGGTAACTGTGGTAACCTGGATGATGTAATGGTCTTTTATTTAAAGAGTAGTGGGTAAATAATCCATCACAGACTCAAAGGCTTAAGTTATGGAAGTGAGCACTGTGGTTAAGTGCCGAATGTGTCATTATGCTAAAGTTGCCTCTCCTTTCCAAATCTCCTCTGCCTCACCCCGCCCACTCAGTCTTGTCTCACGTTCTTCTCCTGCCTCATCCTGCCTCTCCTCTCCTGCCTCACCCTGTCTCACCTCTCTTGCCTCACCCTGCCACATCCTGCCTCGCCTCTCTTTCCTTACCCCATGGCTCACTTCTACCTCACCCTGGATCACCTCTCACTCCATGTTCTCCTTCTCTCACATTCCGCCCTTCTGCCTGACCCCCACTATCATTATTCTACCTCTCTCTCTCTCTCTCTCTCTCTCTCTCTCTCTCTCTCTCTCATAAACACACGTCTCCTTGACCCCATTCTCACGTCTATCATTTTGTCCCCCTCTTCCTCTATTTACCATCTCTCCCCCTTTCGCCTCCTCTCTCTCTCTCTCTCTCTCTCTCTCTCTCTCTCTCTCTCTCTCTCTCTCTCTCATGACACACGTCTCCTCACCCCATTCTCACGTCTATCATTCTGTCCCCCTCTTCGTCTTTTTACTATCTCTATCCCCTTTCTGACTCACTCTCTCTCTCTCTCTCTCTCTCTCTCTCTCTATCTATCTATCTATCTATCTATATATATATATATATATATATATATATATATATATATATATATATATATATATATATATATACCTATCTATCTATGTAGCTATCTATTTATCTCTCAAGATATTTCATCACTATACCGAGAAACGTAAAATTAACTGGCAGTCTATGTGGGACACCTTGAAGGAAGAGTGATGGTCAGAATTATTCTTTTCTTATGCCGACCAAGGACGAATGGGGAAGGTGTGTTTGGTGGGTGAGCAATGATTTCTGGACGCGTTTCATTGGTATTATCCACCGGTTTGAAATGAATGTTTGAAATAAACAGAGAAAAATATATAAAATAATAGTGGAATATATAATAACAATTATTATTCTCTGTTTAGTTGATAAGTTGCTATGGTGTCCTGGTGCCAGAAGGGGGAGAAGGGGGTACAAGCGACACAAAGCAATTCCCCGGCATTGATATCGCCACCTGACAATGTTTACGGCTGAATAATGCAATAGCCGCACTGTTGACGTGGCACTGCAACCCCACCGCAATATTGCAATGTGTTTACTGATACTCTGCCTTGACATGGATGGATTATGCAATGTTGATGCTGTATTTGTCGGGATGACGCCAGTTTTAGTCCAAAGTCGGGTTGAAACGGCTGTCTGTGGTTGTTATTGTTGTAGGTGAAGGAAGCTCCCTAGCACACACACACACACACACACACACACACACACACACACACTCTCTCTCTCTCTCTCTCTCTCTCTCTGACGCGCGCAAACACACCCACACCCACACACACAAACACCAACTCTCTCTCTCTCTCTCTCTCTCTTTCTCTTTCTCTCCCTGACGCGCGCACACACACACACACACACACACACACACACACACACACACACACACACACACACACACACACACACACACACACACACACATATACAATATCATTTACTAGCTCATTCCCCCACCCAGCATTATTTTCCTCTGTCTGTCTGTGTCTAAT
Organism: Coenobita brevimanus; assembly: GCF_032717465.1. NCBI lineage: Eukaryota > Metazoa > Arthropoda > Malacostraca > Decapoda > Coenobitidae > Coenobita > Coenobita brevimanus. The sequence continues at coordinate 47,640 of NW_027643469.1, forward strand.
ATTTCTCACCTCCTCCATTATCATTTACTCTCTCTCTCTCTCTCTCTCTCTCTCTCTCTCTCTCTCTCTCTCTCTCTCTCTCATTCTTATATTCCTCCTCCCTCCCAATCTTTCCTCCATCTGAGTCTCCCCCCTAGCAATTTACTCTCCCTCTCGTATCTTTCCTTAATCTCTCTCTCTCTCTCTCTCTCTCTCTCTCTCTCTCTCTCTCTCTCTCTCTCTCTCTCTCTCTCTCTCTCTCGCTTGCTCTCTCTCTCTCTCTCTCGCTTGCTCTCTCTCTCTCGCTTGCTCTCTCTCTCTCATTGTTGAGCGCAGAATGAAGAGAGAGAGAGAGAGAGAGAGAGAGAGAGAGAGAGAGAGAGAGAGAGAGAGAGAGAGAGAGAGAATAAATAAAACGTCTTGATGCTGCATCCACAGAGAACCGAGATATACCATTATATGTGAACATCTGTGTGTGTGTGTGTGTGTGTGTGTGTGTGTGTGTGTGTGTGTGTGTGTGTGTGTGTGTGTGTGTGTGTGTGTTTACATGCGTGTGTACTATCGCTGTCCCTACTTTCTTTAACCCCCTCACTAGAGGGAAGTCGAAGTCACGCTTAAAAAAAAAAAAAAAAAAGGCCGGCGAACGGACACGGTTAGTCTTGCAGTCTGACGATGATGGTACACAATGACGGAATAGTTCTGTCTGTCTGTCTGTCTGTCTGTCTCACACACACACACACACACACACACACACACACACACACACACACACACACACACACACACACACACACACACACACACATCAGGCCCAACATCGTCACTGACGCCTACCACTTAGGTCATTCAACAGGCCTGAAATATTTGTCATGGAAAGCCGCTGGAACAAGAAGGCATTTGTACCACTTAATGCACTTTTGGAAAGAGTCTGGGTTTATGCATACTCGTGCTGCTAACCTGGTTTATGTCCCACTTGTCCTTCTTCTGAGTGTTCACTGTGGGAGAGACTTTTAACTTGAGAGATTTGACAAAAACTCATCCAGATGAAGAAGAAGAAGGAGAAGAAGAAGAAAAGGAGGAGGAGGAGGAGGAGGGGAAGAAGAGCAAAAAAAGAAGAGAATAAAGAGCAAGAAGAAGAGCAAAAGATAAAAAGAAGAAGAAGAAGAAGAAGAAGATGAAGAAGAAGAAGATGAAGAAGATGCTGATGAAGATGAAGAAGAGGAAGAAAAAGAAGAGAAAGAAAAAGAAAACGAATAAGAATAGGAAGGGTATATCAAACGCCTCAGGTGAGAACATTTTCCACAGGTAAACATTATCATCTGTGACTGGCAGGAAAAATGAAAAAAAATAAAAAATAACGCTATTAGATCGAAAAATTAAACCCCGTCAATAATAGACTCCTATCTATATACCTAGGCTGCTTCCCCCAAAGAAAGGGAGGTAGCCGAGACAGGACGACACACTCCCCATTTACTCATCCATTCAAACACATTCATTCGCATCTTAGCCCCAAAGGGGAGAACGGACAGATCCTCACCGCACCACACCGCACAAGGGTGTTGAATAAAATCGTCTGGTAATAGCCACAAGAAAAGAAAAGTCAGCCATAGTCCTTTCACCTTAACTTGGACCGCATTTTTGTCCTTTTCAAGCTTTTTTCATGTAGCTTTGAGGCATGACGATACTGTGGTTCTACACCCTTTTCATAGGACTAGGATCGTATTCTATTATTTATTCTATTTTACAACTGAGTATTTAGGAGAGAGAGAGAGAGAGAGAGAGAGAGAGAGAGAGAGAGAGAGAGAGAGAGAGAGAGAGAGAGAGAGAGAGAGATTTTACGCCATTATATTTTAAAAGAAATATAATTCAATAATCTGACCCATGTTGACATCTAGGCTACCTTCACTGACGTTTGTAGCCAGAAGTCGATTTCAAATCAAGATGAAGTCAAGATGAAGTCAAGATAAATATAAAGTCAAGATAAAATCAAAAAGTCAAAATAAAGTCTCGATAAAAAAAAGATTGTCAATATAGTCATAATAAATTCAAAATAACGTCAAGATAAAGTCAAGAAGTCAAGATGATATCAAAATGAAGTCAAGATAAAGTCAAGATAGTCGAGATGAAGTAAGATGAAGTCAAGATGAAGTAAAGATAAAGCAGAGATGAAGTCAAGATAAAGTCAAGATAGTCGAGATGAAGTAAGATGATGTTAAGATGAAGTAAAGATAAAGCAGAGATGAAGTCAAGATAAAGGCACGTGAAATCAAACATCTTGATATTAGGGAGAGCAATGAAATGGACTGATAAGAGAATGATTATGGACGAAAGGAAGGACAAGTGAAGGAAATGGAAAGGGAAATGACGAAGAATTAAG
>NW_027643470.1:0-22500 GCF_032717465.1 Coenobita brevimanus
TGGGGCTAAGTGCTAATGAATGTGGTTTGAGTGGATGAGTAAATTGGGAGTGTGTCGTCCTGTCTCAGCTACCTCCCTTTCCTTGGGGGAAGCAGCCTACTGTAGGTATATAGATAGATAGATAGATAGATTTTTATGAATGCATTAAGATTCATAATGAATGAGAGTAATTTTATGTTAATATCTCTGTAAGGCTGTCTTTGGCCCATATTGTTTCCTTTTCATGACAAGGAATAAACAGCTTGGCCCTTCTAGTTCATCCAGTATGCTATTTCCACACCATTATGCACACGCCTGCACACTTTTGGATCCTACGTGCACTATTGGATCCTATTGTACACTGTCGGATCCTATTGTGCACTACTGAATCCTATTGTGCAGCATTGGATCCTATTGTATACTATTGGATCTTAAGGTAAACTATTGGATCCTATTGTGCATTATTGGATCCTACTGTGCACTATTGGATCCTGTTGTACACTAAGGGATCCCATTGTACACTACTGGATCATATTGTACAATGTTAGATCCTATTGTACACTATTGGATCCGATGGCACACTATTGGATACTATTATACACTACTGGATCCTACTGTACACCATTGGGTCCTATTGTACACTGTTGGATCCTCTGGCTTTATCTAATCTCATTTCACAGTAGTCTCATCACAAAACCGGAATTCAGGAGGTTCAAGAAGTCGAGGACATAGTTTACATGCATGAGTTCCAGTCCTATAGTGCTTTTACTCAAACCTGGCAAAGATCCCTAACCCCATTCAGTTCAGTTAACAGCCAAGTGTAGTCAAATTGGAGGGTGAATTTGACTAATAACCAAGGAGACTTATTTCTATTTTGTAACTAAGGCTTATCGAATATCGTTTTCAAGTTGTGGCAGCTACAGTTAATCCATACTTACTGTTCCGTCTGTGTGTGTGTGTGTGTGTGTGTGTGTGTGTGTGTGTGTGTGTGTGTGTGTGTTGTATTCCTAACTCCTTCTAATCTAACTGATAACGTATCTTTTATTACATACTCGGCATTGCAGCAGAACCATTTCATTCACATCTAGATATATAATTTTCGACACAGATGGGTTAGATATAACCTTCATTAACCCCTTCACTGCCACGGAGGATTCATAAACTGATTAAGACGATTTAGTAGCGAGCTCTCATAAGATGAATGAAATCGTCTGCAAGCAGCAAGGATACACTGACATACTGTACTCTTTTCACCCTAACTTGGCCCAGATTTTTTGTCCTTTGGCAGCTTGTTTCTCGCAGCTCAGTGGCAAAGGTAATTGTGCAACTCTGCACCCTTTTCATAGCACTTCTTCGCGACTAGCACCGTATTCTAGTGTCAGTCTCTTGTTACAACTCAGCATTCAAGATGCAGTGGGAGCAACTTTAGGCCAGTTTGATTTTTAAAAAAGTATAATGCAAAGAAATAAACGTTTACTCCAGCATTAGTACCCAAGAATTTCAAATATTTTAGTGAGGGTGACGACGGCAAATTCGACAACGATTTTTTTTTTCTTTTTGTTCGGGGGGGGGGGTGTAATGAAGAAGGAACCAAAGGCCAGAAGCACACACTCGTCTTAAGGTAGTCAGAATGAGATTAAAGATGTCATTGTACAGAAAGTGTTGATTTTGCTGTTAATGGATTCCTAACAAGTGGGAATTAAGATTAAGAGGAGGAGGAGGAGGAGGAGGAGGAGGTGAGAAAGACGATGATGATTAAGATGATATAATTATAAGTGCAGAAGAACAAGGAGGATACGGCTGTTATTGATGATGATGATGATGATAAATTTAGCAAAGAAGAGGATAAGGATAATGATGATAATGATGATGATGATGATGATAAATTATGCAGAGAAGGAGGATAAAGATAATGATGATGATGATGGTGAGGATGATGATGACTGTTGAAGCAGCCCTGAGAGCTCCAGTTTGGCCCCTGCCACTAACTGGTTCCAGCAAAAAATATACTAGAACTCTGTAACAGTCCTGCTAACAGCTATTAGTCTCCACCCACTGTTTCTTACAATGACCTGTCATTGACCCAAATAGGGAGATTTGGATCTATTTTTTTTTTTTCTATCAGCAATGGCCCATACCAGAACATATAACCTGGCCAATTCAGATTCCTTGCGCAGGTCTCATTGAAGTCTCCAGTATAGACGACTAATTTATCTTGTTCACAACATAGTACTCATTTCACACTTTCTACAAGCCCTTCCATTGTGCATAAAGTATTTCGATTTTCTTTTCTATCAGCAATGGCCCGTGCCAAGACACAACCTAGGCTCTTCAAACTCCTTGTGCAGTCTCCGGCTCTCCTGGAATCGTCACGAGACTATGAGGCCGGAATAACAGTACCAGCAAAAACCTACCGGTATGTAATAGGTGGAGACTAGTAAACAAGTCACTCACTTGAATATGATGAATAATGAAAGGCAGTCATTTAATGAGAGGCATCATCATCATCATCATCATCATCATCATCATCCTCATCATCATCATTATCATCATCATTGCTATCGTCGTTACCATTATTGTCATCATTGTCATCACAGTAGTCATCATCATCGTCGTCGTCATCAGATCACCGTCTTCATTATCATCATCCTGAATATTACAAAAAACACAAATCACACTACAAAACAATATGTAAAAGGCAAATAATAATAATAATACATAGAAGAAAAAGAAAATTGAAGAAGAACAAGAACAAGAACAGAAAAAGAGACAGAGAAGAAAAAAGAAAAAGGAGGAGGAGGAAGAAGATTCAAATACCCTCTTCCAAACTACAGTATTTCACAATATCTTTTAAACAATCAATACTCCAGGTAAAACGGTGAATTAAATCAAGATCCAAAGGGCTGGCCAAAGTAGTCAAGGTGGAGATCAAGCTGTTGCAAACCGTGCCAAGTTCACATCAAACCCGTGTAATCAAAGACAGAGGCGGCGGCAGAGACCTAAGGGAGAGTTGTGTGAAGTGGATACTGTTAGGGAGAAGCCAGAGGGAGAGGCCAGACACATCCAAGCCCAATACAAGCAGCCTGAAGTTGTGCGATGGGGTATATTGTAGTGGGGTTTGGGAGGTTTGGTATACTCCTTGCCTTCCAGCTTGAACTAAAATTGTCCACCCAACCGAACACAAGCAGCATGAAGTTTGTGTGTGAGTTGGGGGTATATTGTAGATGAGTTTGGAAGGATTTGCTATACTCCTTTCCCCACAACTTGATCTAAAATTGCCCAGCCAACCCAACACAAGCAGCCTGAAGTTGGTGTGTCAGAAGGATATATTGTAGAGGAGCTTTGGGAGAGTCTGCTATACTTCTTTCTCTCCAACTTGTCCTAAATTGCCATCTCTCCATCGTGAACGCAGAACTGTGACAGTTAAAACTAGAATGTGATGCTAGTCATGATGAAATGTTATGGAGAGAGCGTAAAGCTGAAATATTTCTTTTCATGCCCTTTAGCTGCGTATGATATGCTGCAAAAGGATGAAAATCTCGGCCAAGTTAATGGAAAAGAATCTTAGCACCTGTCTGCTAGATAACACCTTAGGATTTATTTTTGCGTTATTAATTTCGTTATAACATCAAAAAATTTGTATCCATAACGTACAAGACGATAATGAGATACGATGCGCAGACTAAAGCGCTACAGAAGAGGTGTTTGGAGCACTTAATGCCAACAGGAGAAGGGCCAGATCCTGCCGACTTCACTGTCAATAAATTCAGTCTGAAGTTGGTGATTATGTGAGGTACTGTATTGTGGGAGGTACTGTATTGTGGGAGGTATTGCATTGTGGGAGGTATTGTATTGTGGGAGGTATTGTATGGTGGGAGGTAGGCTACTGTACTGTGTGAGGTACTGCATTATGAGAAGTAATGTATTGGGGGAGGTACTGTATTGTGGGAGGTACTGTATTGGGGGAGGTATTGTATTGTGGGAGGTACTGTATTGTGGGAAGTATTGTATTGTGGGAGGTACTGTATTGTGGGAGGTATTGTATGGTGGGAGGTATTGCATTGTGGGAAGTATTGTATTGTGGGAGATACTGTCTTGTGGGAGGTACTGTATTGTGGGAGGTATTGCATTGTGGGAGGTACAGTATTGTGTCATGTAGTGGGGTACGGGAGGCTTGTTATCATCTTTTGCTCAGCGATTTATTTTTTGCTTGATAGGTAATGATGTTTATATTCCTGGACGAGCGAGAAGTTAGAAGCTGCCAAAACCAGCGTGTGTGTGTGTGTGTGTGTGTGTGTGTGTGTGTGTGTGTGTGTGTGTGTGTGTGTGTGTGTGAAGTTGGTGATTGTGAGGCCTACTATTGTGGACTAAACCTTCTTCACTCCAGATCCTGCGCAATTTATTTTGTATGTTAACTACCGATACACCACCAGCCTCATTTTTATGGGATAGGCAGGTAGTTGATGGATGTTTGTGTAACCAGACAATTGAGCCTCTCGGTTATGTCGGTGCCACCACGTGAAGGCAGCTCCCTCCAGCACCGTCAGTAATATCAAGGCGTATATTAAGGTACAGAATAGATTGCTAAGAAGGAGATGCGATGACACTTCCTTTAACACTTTAAACACTTAGTTTAACACTTAAAAGATTTCCTTTAACGGTTAAAACACTTCGTTTAACACTTAAACACTTCCTTTAACACTTAAACACTTCCTTTAACACTTAGAACACTTCCTTTAACACTTAGAACACTTCCTTTAACACTTAAAACACTTCCTTCAACATTTAGAACACTTCCTTTAACATTTAGAACACTTCCTTTAACACTTAGAACACTTCCTTTAACACTTAGAACATTTCCTTTAACACTTAGAACTGGGACTTACTTTTCAGGATACACTTCACACACACACACACACACACACACACACACACACACACACACACACACACACACACACACACACACACACACACACACACACACACACAATATGATAACAGAAAGACAGTTTGGTTTCAGAAAAGGAAAATCATGTGTTACTAATCTGTTGAGCTACTATGACAGAGTAACAGACACAATACGGGAAAGAGAAGGATGGGTGGACTGTATCTATTTAGATTTCAAGAAAGCATTTGACACAGTACCACACCAAAGACTTTTATGGAAACTGTACCATCAAGGAGGAATTCGAGGCAAACTGTTTTGTTGGATGCAAGATTTTCTCATAAAAAGAGAAATGAGAACAGTACTAAGGGGAAACTACTCATCATGGAAAGAAGTGACTAGTGGCGTACCACAGGGCTCAGTGCTGGCACCAATCATGTTTTTAGTGTATATAAATGATATAGACAGTAACACTGGAAATGAAAGCTATCTAAATATGTTTGCAGATGATGCAAAAATACAAAGGAGAATTACTAACACAGACTCTTGTAAAGAGCTACAAGAAGAATTAAATAAGTTTCATGAATGGAGTAATACATGGCAAATGGAATTCAATGTGGACAAGTGTCATGTAATCAAGTTTGGTAAAAGTGGAGAAAGACCTAATTGGGATTATACGTTAGGAAATAAAACCCTACACACATCAGAAAGAGAGAAGGACCTAGGTGTGATTATCAATAACAGACTATCTCCGGCTGACCACATCAGTGAGAAGGTACGGAACATGTATACACTGCATGCAAATATGAGAATAGCATTCACATACATAAATGAAGACATGCTAAGAAGGATAATAACATCATTCATTAGACCAACCCTGGAGTATGCATCAGTAGTCTGGAGTCCTCATCTCAAAAAGCACATAGACAAGATTGAAAAAGTTCAAAGGGCCGCTACAAGATGGATACCAAGCTTAAGGGATCTAAGCTACGAAGAAAGACTAAATAAACTGAATCTACCAACACTAGAGGAGAGAAGGAAAAGAGGTGACATGATAATGCTATATAAATGCATATCAGGAAAGGAGAAAATAGACATAAATGATTACTTAACGTATGGGGAAGCATCAGCAAGAGGACACTGCAAAAAACTGCATAAGAAGAGAGGTGATAAAGACGTGAGGAAATTCAGTTTCCCAAACAGAGCAATTGATCAGTGGAATGCACCACCGAATGAAATAGTGTGTGCCAAAACAATTCACAAATTTAAGGATATGTACGATAAATATGGTTTAAGACACGGGACAGTACGAGCTTGACTCATTCCTGTAAAGATACAATTAGGTAAGAACAATTAGGTAAGAACACACACACACACACACACACACACACACACACACACACACACACACACACACACACACACACACACACACACAATCAATCAATCAATCAAAATTTCAGCTAACTACGCCGGGGGGAGGAACTAATACCGAAGAAAAATATCAATTCACTATATATTATTTTGTTCATCCTACTCCCCTTGTCAAACCTATGAACAGATGCATTATTATTAGTGATGAGTTAAATGTTGGAAATAAAGGGCTTCTGTGTGTGTGTGTGTGTGTGTGTGTGTGTGTGTGTGTGTGTGTGTGTGTGTGTATGTGATGAATTTCCTGGATCCAAAGACGTCTTTTAGTTCACCTCAACCACAATCACCACCACCACTACCACAGCCACCACCACTACCCCCACCACCATCACTACCACAACTCCACTTTCACAGCAATATTTTTTCCAAACGCTACCACAGTCAATACTACCACCATCACTGCTAACACTCCCATCATGACTACCACTACCATTACCATTCAGACTACCACAGCTACAAGCACAAGTACCACCATCGCTCCCACAACCACAACTACAAGACTACTATAGTAACCACTGCCACTACCACAAGAGCCTTTCTACCACAACTCTGACCATCACTACCACCATCACTACCACACCGTCGACAGTTTCAACAGTCACAACAACTAAACCACCGTCACTATCGTCAATACCATTACTACCACAAAAACAATCAACAAACTCACCACCATTACCACAATTACTACCACCACTACCACAGTCACTGCAATAACTACCAACACCATTATCACAAAGTATAAACACCACAACTACAACGGCAACTACGATCACTACCACAACTACCCTCATCACTGCCACCATCACTACCACAACACCATCACCGGTACCCCACCAAAGGTGGCTTAATCGGTAGAGAGGTGGCCTGCGGTCCTACCGGACCCTGGCTCAAATCCCCGCTGGGGCAGGGAACAGTTTAAGGATTTGAATTTAATAACAGCAGAGTTTACTGATCTACCAGAAGACACGCCGACATGTCGTAAAAATGCCCCCGCTAATACCAATACACCAGTCCTGTATGAGAGCCCTAGCATGTATTCAATATGGACAGTGGGTGTTAGCGCCGAAGTGGTGACATGTGGAGATGTATGGAATGTAGGAGGCCTACTGGGCCTTGAGAGCAGGCTGTGAAGCCTAAGCCCAGAGTCGGACACATAAAAAAAAAAAACACTATTACTACCACTGCCACCACCACTACTACCACTACCACCACCACTACTACCACTACCACCATCACTGTTACCACTACCACCACCACTACTACCGCTACCACAACTACAAGCAACGGACCATCCACTACGACTACCACCAACATTATCACCACCACTGATCCCACTATCACCACTACGACTACCATTGCACAAGCACTGAGACAACTACAAGTACCACAGCTACCACAGCACCACCTCGGCTACTCCAGCACCCACAATCAAAGCCAGTACTACCCCCACCATTACCACTACTACCACAACTTACACCATCACCACTACTACCACCACCCAGCAGTGCACTCTCGCTACATTGATCAGGAGTGACTGCTCAGCTAAGCATCACTTTCGTCCCTTCCTAACTGCTTCTGTCCCTCAATGCTAGTCCCACCGGTGTCCCTGCGGCCTCGACTAGCCAGGAGGACAGTGGCTAGTCATTCCTGAGATAAAAAATAGCTACAACCACCTATTTTCCCAGCCCATTTGGTCCTACATATAGCATACTGGAAGTTTGGGGGTGGTTTGAAGCTTCACAGAAAACGAGACACTGCTTCGAAACAGATTTTAGGGAACACTTGTGAACTGTCAGTCCATGGAACCAAAGGCAGGCTACTTGACATAACCATCGCCATTCATGGGTCATTAAGTTATGTTCCTCGCCTCTCCACTCATGCGGAAACTGTGATTATCTAATACCGACCCTCCCATGAATGTGGAACTCGGTGTCACACTCTCGGGCTCTAACACCTCTTCCCTAGTGATTAAATTTTAGAAGTCGCTGGTTAACCCATTGCACATTATGTATCTAAAGTGAAGCGATATTAAAAGAATTTAAGTAACACAGATGAGGACAGTAATGTGTAATAAGCAAAAAAATAGCTTAAGAAAAGGTGCTAGGGAATTTCCTTACACAACGAGAATACGGGCATAGATGGCATAGGAGGCTCCGCAGCACCTCTTCCTTAGCGATTTATTGCACCTTATCCCGCCCCATCCCAGCAGATTTTTAACCAATGACCTCCCCCAATCCTGGCAGATTTTCGATTTTGTTTTTTCTGGCTAAAACCTCCGCTTCTTATGAGAAACATCGAAAATTCATAGAGAAGTAGTTCAGCTGAGATTTAAAATACTGGACAGAGGTAACAGTACCCCTTACCTTATTGTGTTCTCTATGGGGCTGGCTCCAGAGAAAACGTGTTCTACTGGAGGGGTAACTATTCCACACCACTCATAAAAGGTGTTTATTTGTTAATTTGGTACGAATTTATGTGGTAAAAAAAATATTGATTTTCACCCAGTAATATAGGCAATATAAGCATTGTTTCACTCACCAAACACATCAACATACCTCACCTTTTTTGGTGACATTACCTGATCATCATTTCTGACTGTTTCTTCCTCTAATGCTACGTAAACTTTGTCCTCCACACTGTCAGCGATTGGAGAATCACTCTGGCCTTGAATTTCGTACCGTGGTGCGACATGTCTTTACTGGCCAGGTAACTGGTAATAGGTGAATTGCCGAGACAATGGCGTGCAGGGGGGGGAGGTCATGCGGAATAAGGCATTGTCCCTGCCTGGCATCTGGTAGAGGAAGGTGTCCCGTGTATACGTACCAAAAATCAGACACAAAACTTTAATAGTGTGCAAATGACAGACCTTGCAATTGCGGCGCGTTTTTTTACGTCAATGGGAGTCACAGTGGCAAAACGTTCGGACGTATATATAAATTAACGGGAGTCGGCGGGTTAACATAATCTTGCATGCTAATTCATTTTAATATTGATCTAGTTTTCATTAGCAACATAAAGAGGATACTTAGTGTAATGTTCAGAGTAAATTCCTAAGGAAGAGGTGTAAGGGAGCATCCTCAACCGACGAGAACACGAGTCATGAATGAAACAGATTCAAACCAATCTAGAGGTTCCCTAACACCTCCTCCTAAGCGATTTATTGTGCCTATTACTCCTTGCTATCGTTGTCAGTGTCATTTACATAATTCACATATCACCCTACTCAACATAAGCAACATCTTGATATTAACCCACATATCACCCTACTCAGCATAAGCAACATCTTGATATTAACCAGTCCTATCCCAAAGTAAGTTGCTAAGGAAGAGGTGTTAGGGCATGGACACAACAGCTTTAAGCCAGTTTAACGGCCACCATTGTCCACTTTCGAGCTTTTAAAATTAATTTTATTTTTATTCGTTTATTTATTGATGGTAAAATTCTGATATCTGATGAACTAAATTAGAGACAGTTGCAGGTGACAGAGGAGACCGAAGCACCGTTTTCTTAGCTATTTATTTTGCTGATTGTATCTTAGCATTATCATGTATGTATTATTCTGTATCAGCATAAAAGAGCATGTTGAGATGTACAGAATATGTCGCTAAGAATTTGTCACGAAATTCCAAAATCACAGGTTACGATGATTATTGCAGTGAGAAATTAGACCATATAATTATTTCCGTTATCAATCGCGGATAATGAGAGATCGAGTAGGAGAGTGTGTGTGAGTGAGGTAGAAAGGGAGTGACATGGAGGGGGAGGGGGAATGAGGAGGAGGGAAAGTGAGGTGGTGGGGGAGATGGTGAGGAGGAAAATGAGGATGAGGTGAATGAATGGGGCGGAGAGGTATGTAAATAGGGACGGCATGAATTGGAGGGAGGCCAGCCTGATGACGGGGCACAGGCTGACATGGAGGCAACCTGTTCATGGCCACCCCCTCCAGGATTAAGGCATCTGGCTGGCCTATAAATAAAGAACCAGAGTAGATAATGTTACAGATATTTGTTTACTGTAAAAATGATAATATATATTGTTATGGAACAGAGAAAGATAATGTACACTTTAAGTGAGAATACTAAAAATCACTACTGTCCCGTAAAGTTCCAGGTTCAAAACAAAGAGTTAGGTAAAATTACAAGTTAAAGTTTAATGCTCAAACTAACAAAAAAACATTCAGGACTCATAAGGATAATGTAATGGCAAAAAACAGGTTAAATATATGGTTAACTGCAATAGCCTCTATTAACACGAAATTAGCAAGAGTAAATTTATCTAAGTCATCCCCGATAAAATGAAAACACACTGGGTAATGCTCAGTTAATGCAAGGTAAATTATTACAGATACAAAATATTATTAATGATGACTGACATAAAGAACCTTACATGAATTACAAAAAACGTTACTAGGCCTAAGAATTAACACCTTATGCTATACAGTACAAGAACAAAATGCAATAACACTTATACTCAAATTACACAGCTGCTAGATGGTTGGAGACTTCCTGAGCACTCACAATAATAACTGTACAGGGGAGGACAGAGATGTGAACAAAATGAGGAGTAGATCTAAGTGGCAATTAATGTAGAGACTGAGCTCATTATATAGGGGCCAGCGGAGCTTGATACAACTTGTAAGAAGGACGCGCAAATGAAGCCATAGGGGACAAAGAGCTGACAATCCTACTCTGAACAACAGAAAGGACGACTTACTCTACTATAACGGTAGAAGGGGGGAAATGAGGCAGAACACGCTCGTGATCAAACATGCAGCATACTGTGCGTTAAAATTACACAAAGGATGATGAAATCATAGGCTATGTAACACCTCCCCACAAAGAAAAAGAAATTTACAAAGGAAATTTCTTATTACTCTAAAACAATCTGTCTAAAGTCTAGATAAGCAATCTGCAATAACATTTTCTTTCCCCTTGACATATTGTATGTCTATTGAATACTCCTGAAGAACTAGACTCCATCTTGTCAATCTCTGATTTTTATCTTTAAACTTACTAAGGAATTTCAGTGGGTTATGATCGGTATAAATGACTATGGGGTCAAAACCAGAACACAAATAAAATGAAAAATGCTGTAAATCCAAAATCAAGGCCAAAAGCTCTTTCTCAATAGTTGAATAGTTCTTTTGAGGTGGAGTGAACTTCTTTCTGTAATAAGATACAGGGTGTTCAATACCCTGATCATCCTCTTGCAGCAAAACAGCCCCAGCTCCTGTATCACTTGCATCAACAGACATCTTAAAAGGCTTAGCAAAATTTGGAGTAGCGAGCACTGGCTGACTTAATAGGATAGCTTAAAGTTTGTTCAAAGAGGATTCACAGTTATCGGTCCAGACAAATTTAACTCCCTTTTTCAGTAGGTCTGTAAGTGGTGATACAAGAATAGAAAAGTTAAGAACAAATCTCCGGTAATAACCTACCATTCCCAAAAATCTTTGTAGCTCTTTCCTACTTTTAGGTCTGGGAAGATCACTTATAATCTGAACCTTAGCTGCTGGTGGTGCAACATGTCCATCACTAATTACGTACCCGAGGTACTGAACTTTAGCTTGACCAAACTCACACTTTGATAAATTAGCTACAAGATTAGCATGAACCAAACGCTCAAGAAATTTACTGACATGGCATAGGTGATCTTTCCAGTTGTCACTGAAGATTAATACATCATCAATATAAACACCACACCCTGCCAAACCCTCTGTTACAACATTCATGAGCTTCTGAAATGTGGCTGGTGCATTCTTCATACCATATGGCATTACAGAACATGCAAAAGTCTTTCCTAGTGTTACAAAACATGAGATCTCCCTAGCACGTTCAGTCATAGGTACTTCCCAGTATCCCTTTAACAAATCAAACTTACTTATGTACCTAGCCTTTCCGATCTTGTCTATGCAATCTTCCACGTGAGGGAGAGGGTAAGTGTCTGTTTTGGTGATCTGATTAACACGTCTGTAGTCGATGCAAAGCCGCTGTGACCCACCTGGTTTAGGGACTAGAGTGACAGGAGAACTCCACTCGCTCTGACAGGGCTCAATCATCTTGTGGTCCAACAGGTAGCCAAGCTCCTTCTGGATGAGAGGAACTTTCACTGGGTTCACACGGTAAGGAGGCAGTTTAATTGGCTTTGCGTCTCCAACATCGACATCATGCATCAACACAGTGGTTCTTCCTGGAGTGGCACGGAACACTTGCGGGTACTCCTGCAGTAATGCCGAAAACTCCTGCCTTTCCTCGGGAGGTAGATGAGAAAGCTTAGTCTGGAGATCATTCATGATATCAGGATTCTTCCCCAAACTATCACTCAGGCTCATACTGCATGGGAGAGCTTCACTTGCAGACTCGGGTGGAACAGCCACAGTGCAGACTGGGTTATTTTCGTCCCGCCTGTGATATAACTTTAGCATGTTGATGTGACAAAGTTGCTTGTTCTTTCTACGATCTGGTGTGGCGATGACATAGTTGACATCACTGAGTTTCTTCTCCACGAAATAAGGACCACTAAACTTGGCTTGAAGAGGTTGCCCATGAACCGGTAGCAGAATCAAAACCTGATCTCCTGGCTGAAAGTGGTGTAACCTGGACTTCTTATCATACCAAGTCTTCATCTTCTCCTGAGCAGCTCCTAAATTCTCTCTCACCAGCTGTAAAGCAGTGGACAGCCGTTCTTTGAACTTCATCACATACTCCAGCAGGTTGACGTCATCTTCCTCCGACAGCCAGCATTCCTTGAGTAACTTAAGGGGTCCTCTTACTTCATGGCCAAACAGTAGTTCAAAAGGTGAGAAGCCCAGTGATTCATTTGGAGATTCTCTTGCGGCAAATACAACAAATGGAAGACCTTTATCCCAGTCTTTCTGATGTTCCAAACAGTATTTCTTGAGCATCGATTTGAGTGTTTGATGATATCTCTCCAACGCTCCTTGGGTCTGGGGATGGTAAGCTGAAGACGTGATCTGGGTGATGCCCAACTCTTTCAGAGACTGCTTGAAAACGTTTGACATGAAATTACTTCCCCGGTCTGACTGTACCTCCTTGGGCAGACCAAACTTTGTGAAGAACCCTAGCATTTCCTTAACCACGTTCTTTGCTGAGATATTTCTAAGTGGAATGGATTCAGGATAGCGAGTAGCCATATCAATCAGGGTCAACACATAAGAAAATCCTGAAGAAGTCTTAGGAAGAGGGCCCACAATATCCACCAACACACGGGTGAATGGCGCCTCAAAAGGAGGAATGGGAACTAGAGGTGCAACCTTTTCGGTCTGATTACACTTCCCCACAACTTGACAGGTGTGACAAGACTTACAATACCAGGAAACATCCCTGAAGATACCTGGCCAGTAGAAGTGTTTCAAAATGCGTGCCACAGTCTTCCTCACTCCAAGGTGTCCTGCCAAACTGGAATCATGAGCCACTCTAATGATATCCTGCCTACAAACACGAGGGATGACAACTTGATGTACAACCTCCCATTCACAGTCGGCTGATGTTGTTGGGGGTCTCCACTTCCTGATAAGTACTCCTGACTTTATATAATAACAAGTAGAAGCACCGGCTGACTCTTCCTCTCTGCAAGCAGAGTTAGCTAGACCTTTCAACTCAGGGTCAGCAACCTGCAACTCAACCAACTCTTGACGAGACAAATTATCAACACTATGGGGTACTGCCTCATCTGGTGAGTGGTCCAAATTAGCAAGAAAAGTGTCAGCTAGGATAACATCATCATCATCATTATCCTCTAAGTCACCAGTAACTTTAGACTTAGCCCTAGTGACAGCACATGCAGGGAACACATCAGGGACATCACAATCCTGGGACGCAGCCACTGGCTCACTAGACAACTGAGGAGCTGGACACACTTGGCTTCCACCAATATCATTTCCAAGTAAGAACCTGACTTTGGGAGTGTCTCAACCAACCCAACCATAACGGAACCATTAGCAAAACCAGACTCTAAATTCACTCTGCACAGAGGGACAGAGAAGTAATTATTCCCTACACCTTGTAAGATTACAGTTTCATCAGAGGAATTAACATTAGAGCCTAGAACACTGGTCAGCATAAGGGATTGGCAAGCACCTGTATCACGATATATTTTAACTGATTTCCTGTCATTACTGTCCAGAGGACTGACAAAACCATCAGACAGGAAATTAGCACATGAACTCTTGAGAGTGTCACCCACGTTACTGCTCAAAATAGGAGCTCCATCATGAGAATTTAAGTTACCCCTCAAAGCAGGTTCAGTTAACTCAGTTAAAGAATTCTGGGAACTCTCAAGAGTGGACACTAGACCAATTGACTGAATATTTAAAGACTCCTTTTTGTTCACATCACGCTGTCTCCTGAAACATTTCTCCGTAGTATGACCAAGCTTACTACAATAAGTACATTTACTTTTCTGAAATCTAGAGGTGAAGCTGGTGTTTACTTCCTGAGAAACATCATCTTTATTCTCTTTCCTGTTACCTGTACTCTGAGTAGAGGCAACGTACTTACTCTCAGCTTTCCCTTTTTCTTTAGAATATCTCTTGTGAGTGAGAAAATATTCATCAGCTAAAACTGCAGCATCAGACAAATTATCTATTCTTTTCTCATCAAGATATAGGCTTACATCTTTATAAATACACCTCTTGAAGTCCTCCAGCAAAATCATCTGCTTAAATTTATCAAAATCAGAATCCACATTCTTAGAATTTAACCACTGCTCTAACAGATCTTTGATTTTTGCATACTCAACATGGGATTGCTTATCTTGCTTGTAAGTTGTCCTAAATTTTACTCTATAAGCTTCAGGAACAAGCTCATAGGCCTTAAGAATCAAGCTCTTAACTGCATCATAATAATCAGATTGATCCTGAGGCAAAGATGCATAAGTTACTTGAGCTTTACCGGTGAGAACAGTTTGAAGGAGTACTGGCCAATACTTTTTGGGCCAATTAAAACCTGTAGCTACCCTCTCAAACAACTGAAAATACTTTGTTAAATCAGATTCATTAAAAGGAGGGACAAGTTTAACATTTTTAGCCACATCAATATCATCAGAGCTAGATGATCCAGTTCCACCTTGTTTCATGCCATACTCATGGTCTGCCTGAATCCTAGCTAGTTCAATTTGTGCCTGAGCCTGTATCTGTGCCTCCTGAATCCGAGCCTGAGATTCAGCCTCCTTAGCATTTGCTTGAAATTCAGCCTCCTTAACACAAGCCTCCTTAGCCTGAGACTCAGCCTCCTTAGCACGTGCTTGAAATTCAGCTTCTTTCACACGAGCCTGCTGCAGGGCTAGCTGTAACTTAGCTAATTCAATCTGCGTTTGCTCATTTGGAGGAGTTACATTAAACAAGCTTTCATTAATCATATCAACAATTTGATCTTTAGAATGATGAGAGCGAACAGCAATTCCCAATTGTTGAGCAACAAGCTTAAGTTCATTCTTTGTTCTGTTCTCTACGTCACACACTGTTTGCACATTTGACAAAATATCTTTGGCTTCATCAAGTGTAGTAATAGTAGACATCATGAATAAATCACAGTCACAAAATATCAAGCAATATCCTTATGATAATATCCTGAATATCCTGATATGAGGTCGCCAAATTTATGTTATGGAACAGAGAAAGATAATGTACGCTTTAAGTGAGAATACTAAAAATCACTACTGTCCCGTAAAGTTCCAGGTTCAAAACAAAGAGTTAGGTAAAATTACAAGTTAAAGTTTAATGCTCAAACTAACAAAAAAACATTCAGGACTCATAAGGATAACGTAATGGCAAAAAACAGGTTAAATATATGGTTAACTGCAATAGCCTCTATTAACACGAAATTAGCAAGAGTAAATTTATCTAAGTCAGCCCCGATAAAATGAAAATACACTGGGTAATGCTCAGTTAATGCAAGGTAAATTATTACAGATACAAAATATTATTAATGATGACTGACATAAAGAACCTTACATGAATTACAAAAAACGTTACTAGGCCTAAGAATTAACACCTTATGCTATACAGTACAGTACAAGAACAAAATGCAATAACACTTATACTCAAATTACACAGCTGCTAGATGGTTGGAGACTTCCTGAGCACTCACAATAATAACTGTACAGGGGAGGACAGAGATGTGAACAAAATGAGGAGTAGATCTAAGTGGCAATTAATGTAGAGACTGAGCTCATTATATAGGGGCCAGTGGAGCTTGATACAACTTGTAAGAAGGACGCGCAAATGAAGCCATAGGGGACAAAGAGCTGACAATCCTACTCTGAACAACAGAAAGGACGACTTACTCTACTATAACGGTAGAAGGGGGGAACTGAGGCAGAACACGCTCGTGATCAAACATGCAGCATACTGTGCGTTAAAATTACACAAAGGATGATGAAATCATAGGCTATGTAACAATATATATATATATATATATATATATATATATATATATATATATTATCTCACGTAATACCCCTGGGACCGTCCTTAGAGTTCGTAATGCCTACTTGTCAGCGGTTTATTTTGCACATCATACCTTAATAGTCTAGTAACGATTTTGCGGAAGTGATGCAAGTAAACTGCAAATGACGAACTGAGGTAAACAGACAAAGGATCTATACTCTTTTTTATCTAACTTGGTCCAAAATAACCATAGCTCCAATTTGAATGCTGACATATACAGAATGCATCATGTATTTCGAGACACATTTATCATAACCTTGGCGGCATCTGCCATCTTTCCCATTAGAGTTAGTACTGAAGATGAACCACTGCGACAAATGGTAAGGTTGGGTGGGAGAGACACAGGTTAGAGCTTGAAGTCTTTATTTTCTCTAATGTTTTGGGCTACACAGGACAGATTTACTGAAGATTGGGTGAGAGAAAGAGACAGGTTAGAGCTTGAATTCTTTATTTTCTCTAACGTTTCGGGCTACAACGAGGACTCCCTGAAGACTGAGAGGAAGAGAAACACAGGTTAAAGCCTGACTTCTTTATTTTCTCTAATGTCTGGGGCTACACAGAACCCAGACTCTCTGACGATGGGTTCTGTGTAGCCCGAAACGTTAGAGAAAATAAAGAATTCAAGCACTAACCTGTGTCTCTCCCACCCAACCTTTCCAGTAGTTTTGCCTACTCTTTTCAATTTAACTTGGCGTAGATTTTCGTCCTTTTCATTTTTTTTTTTTTTTTCATGTAACTCAGTGGCAGACTAGGGCAGTACTACGGCTCTGCTGCCTTTCCATTGCATTTCTTCGTGACTATACCTCTTTCCCCTCTGACCTGGCCTAAAATTGTCATCGCTTCATCTTGAATGCTGCGTTGAAGCAATAATTTAACACATTTTAGAATATGCTAGTCACGAGAAAGTGCTATATGTAGCATTTCTCTCTCTCTCTCTCTCTCTCTCTCTCTCTCTCTCTCTCTCTCTCTCTCTGCATCGGTGTCCAATCCGTAAGAAAGGGTTGCTATAATATTTCATGCGTCGGCCTTGGTCACTTAATGGCGGCTTTTCACGCTGCTTGATCTCTGGCAGCCTCTCTATTGTGTTAAGGACATTAATTATGTAGGCAGGAGGCTAGTGAATCATATAATTGTTTTTCCAAACTCATTTATTTGCGCTGACAAATAAGTTTGTTCATGCACGTTGCCTTGGGTGAGGTCATCTGTAAATAATAATAATAATAATAATAATAATAATAATAATAATAATAGTAATAATAATAATAATAGATAGATTAGATAGCAGCAGCAGCAGCAGCAGCAGCAGTAGTAGTAGTAGTAATAGTTGTAGTGGTAATTGTAATGATTGTGGTGATGGTGGTGGTGGTGATGGTGGAAGTAGTATAGTTGTAGTAGTAGTAGTAGTAGTAGTAATCATTGTCATCATCATAGTAGTAGTAGTAGTAGTAGTAGTAGTAGTGGTAGTAGTAGCAGTCGCAGAAGTAGCAATAGTGGTGGGAATAATAATAATAATAATAATAATAGGTAGGTAGGTGGGGGCGCTCACCATCCACTCACTCGATGTAGTGTTGCTTTGGGTGTCTGCCCTTTCCTCTCTTCCATCCTTCCTTTTCTGTCTTTCTTTCCTTCACTCTTTCCTCGTCCTTCTGCCTACAGGTAACTTTACACTCCCTCTTCTGTCTTTCTTTCCTTCGTTCTTTCCTCTTCCTTCTGCCTATGGGCAACTCTACACTGAGTGGCAAGCCAAATGGTTTTCTGTACACCAGGAATCCATTTACTACGCTGGGTGGTAACTATATAACCAAATTATGGCGCCTGGTGGTTTAGTGGGTAATTAAGGTGCTCCAACCGGACTGAGCCTGTACAGGTTTATATCCAAGGTGTGGCTGGGGTTTATTGCTCACGTAATGCCACTCAGGGATGAGTGAGGCTGGTCACCCTCATCTTAAATGTCAGGACCAACTTGCCTAGCCCCTGGTTCCTACGGTCCTCATGGGGCCACATAGGATTGAACAATGGATAGATGGATAATAATAATAATAATAATAATAATAATAATAATAATAATAGTAGTGGTAGTAGTAGTAGTAGTAATGCCAACAAAATTAAAAATGATTAAAATCCCTTTTCAAATCTGGCATACCCCGTATATAATTATCATCTCATTCAAACAGAAGCCAGTTGACAATATCATTGCACAACATATGTGAGTTTATTAAAAAAGAAAACACTAAACAAAAGAACTTAAAATATATATTGTTTTTCTGGACATTTTTTTGTCGTTCATAAGCTGACAATAATGTGTGTAATTTTTAAGCTTCTGCAATTAATATCATACTGTAACGGCCATACCACGTTGAGTACACCGCTTCCCGTCCGATCAGCGAAGTTAAGCAACGTTGGGTCTGGTTAGTACTTGGATGGGTGACCTCCTGGGAACACCAGATGCTGTTGGCATAACGTTCTCCCTACGTGTCAAGTGGGGTTGGTGGAAGATTAGTGCCCCTCCCTGTAAAACAGTTAACTCTAAGCCCTTGGCCACCCCGTTTGGGATACATGGCGTCTGGCAATGAATGAATGAAATGAAACACTGTAAAAAAAAAAAATGAAGTGTTGAGAAGATAATAATAATAATGATAATAATAATAATGGTTATAATAATGATAATTATAATAATAATAATAATAATAATGGCAACTATTGATACAACTCCTATTATTATTACTACTGTTACTATTATACTACGGTAATAATGCTACTGCTACAGCTACTACAACTGCTACAAAAATTAACACTACTACCACCATCACCACAACCACCATTACCACCACCGTTACCATTACCACTGCTGCCAGACGATATTATTCAGCTGGGGAGGGCATCACACCTCACCAGCTGCCATAACCAAAACAAATCACCCACCTGAGACCTATTCCACCTGTGCCATATTTTGCTGTTAAGTCTCCTTCACCAGCTGAGTGAGGCATGGGTGTTGGTCCCCCCCCCCTCCCTCCTCTTCTCTCTCTCTCTCTCTCTCTCTCTCTCTCTCTCTCTCTCTCTCTCTCTCTCTCTCTCCATCCATTCCTCCATCCACCTATCTATTTATCTTTATATCTATCTTTCTATGTGAGTGCGTTTAAATGTTTGGGTAATGTGATGAGTAAGGATGGAGGTTTGGAGGGTGAAGTGCTTGAAAGGGTACAACAAGGAAGAAAGGTTGCTGGTTCCTTGAAAGCAGTGATAAGAAACAGGGAAGTGAGCATGGAAGTGAAAAAGTTACTACATGGCAGTATTGTGATACCAACTCTAACGTATGGATGTGAAGCTTGGACGTTGCTGGAGGGACAGAAGTCAAGAGTGAGAGCAGTGGAAATGAGTTACTTAAGAGGAGCCTGTGGAGTCACATGGAGAGACAGGCTGACTAATGAGGATATAAAGGAGCGTTGTGGTGTTAGGAAGCGTTATGGTGAACACACTGAGGTGGTTTGGCCACGTGGAGAGGATGGAGAGTAAGAAACTGACGAGGAGAGTGTATGTGAGTAAGGTGTAGGGGGAGAGAGGGAGGGGAAGGCCAAGGATGAGATGGAGGGATGGAGTGGAGAGGTATATGAGTGAAGTGGGTGTGAATTGGGAGCAGGACAGTGAAATGGCGGGGGACAGGGTGACGTGGAGGCAATTTGTTTGTGGCCACCCCGTATAAGGGATTAAGGTGTCTGGCAGTAGATAGACAGATAGTTCTTTCTATGTCTGTCCGTCTGTTTGTCTCTCTGTCTTTCTTTCTGTCTGTCTATCTCTCTATGTCTATTTTTTTTTTTTTTTTATGGTACGTAGCGGCTAGGTTTGCAGAAAACGATTTCTCTTGTCACTCTGTAGAGCCATCTTAAGGTATCACTACATCGGATGAGTAGATGGTGAGAGCCCCTACTTGCCATCATGCATAAATCGTAATGTGAAATTAACTTGTTTAATGCTACTTAGGTTACTCGAGTCATTTCAGCAAGTTTCACAGTGTATTATTCTTCGTAAAAAATAACACTGCTTTTGCGTGGTGAGAGACTGATTCAGGAGACCACAGTACTTAGTTGTATTATATTAGTCAGGTGGTGGTATTTATTAGTCATTAGAGGTAAGTGGTGGCGAACATCATCCACTCCCTTTATGTACAGTATTGCGACCTACTTCTTCTTCACCTTGATCATTCTTTTTCTAAGCCTGCTCCCTCCTTTTCCTACTCCTCCCATCGTTCATGTCACTTTTTATTCTTCTTCTTTCCTTTTCAGGTGACATTACATTGAGTGACAAGCCTAATGGTTTCCTGTAAGCCAGGAAACCATTTACAACGCCGGCTGGAAACCACATAACCAACCCATACGTGTTCCCTACGTGTCAACAAGTGGTTTGGTGGAGGGTTAATGCCCCTCCTGTAAAACAACTAAAAGACAAACGGTCACCCCTTACGGGATTATGGCGTCTGGCTATAATTGATAGATAAATATTAATCAGACGCAACCATACTAGGCAAGTTCGCTATTAGGGATCAGACGAAAAGTGTTCCTCTCCCACAATATTAACCGATGTTCAAAGGAGCGTTGGAAAGAACAATGATAAAGCACTGTAAGATGTCCTGAGAGGTTGGGAAAAAAAAAAAGTCAGAGAGAGAGAGAGAGAGAGAGAAACTACACGTCATTTCCTAACCTCCACTTCTTACCACCTTAACAGCGCAAAACTAGGGAGTAACGGTTTCATTACTACTTCATTTTAGAGACATAACAGAGAAGCCTGAGCGTTACGTCATAATAGGAGATGTATTAGAGAGAATAAGGGGGAGGGAGGGTGGGGGACCGGAGGGGACGAGGGAGGGAGGGAGGAGAGACTGCAGGTTGAGAGGGAGGGAGGGGACATGGAGGACTGGAGGGGAAGAGGGAGGGGGTGGAGAAGAGGCTGGAGAGAGGAGAGAGGGAAATGGAGTAGAAAGTGTTCTGAATTTTAGCAACCTTACGAAGGAAGACTGTAATACCTATCCACACACACACCCACCCACACACACACACACACACACACACACACACACACACACACACACACACACACACACACACACACACACACACACACTCTCTCTCTCTCTCTCCATGAAATCACATCCAACCTCCTCGCTTATACCTCTAAAAACGACCTAATAATGAAGTCGTTTCTTCTCGCTTTTCTTGAGAGGTTGATGGTCGTGGAGATGAGTACCGCAGGGTCGTAACGGATGAAGGTGAAGGTCGTCAGGGTTGAAGATGGAGGTCGTAAGGGGTCGTCTGAAGGGTCGTCTCGGCGCTACGGCATTGCAACGTGCGGGGAACTTGGCCAAATGCAGGAATATGGAAGTGGTCGTTAAGTGGGTCGTAGTGCGCGCTTAAGCATAATCGTGGTGCTTTGGGCGGTCTATATCTCCCCCCCCCCTCCCTTAGACTTTTTCTTTCTGCGCTCTCTCTCTCTCTCTCTCTCTCTCTCTCTCTCTGTTTGTCTGTCTATCTGTCCATACCTCCTCCCCCCCCTCTCTCTCTCAGGACCATTCAGTGCGATGACTCTCTAACTCTACTACTACAGCCGAAACTTAAAGAAAAACACTGTCACCAGGAAGCATTGATCACCCTATATAGGGCTATTTTGAATTTGTCTTTTTTTCATTTTTTTTTCTTTCGAACAATAAACTGGCAGTTGGCAGTGTGTGGACCAAGCCTTTAGC
>NW_027643471.1:0-4995 GCF_032717465.1 Coenobita brevimanus
AGTTAAACAAGAGCAGACAGATAGGTGGATGGATAGACGGTTAGATAGCCACACACACACACACACACACACACACACACACACAGGGGGCAACACCATCACCCCGGTATACTGTAACTTCGCTGATTTCAATATGTGAAGAAAACTGAACGAGGCTCCGACGTTTAAATTGTCAGTTATTACATTCTCTCTCTCTCTCTCTCTCTCTCTCTCTCTCTCTCTCTCTCTCTCTCTCTCACACACACACACACACACACACACACACACATCATCACCGGGTATATCCTCATCCCTGATTTAATAATAAAAGACAAATGACCGAGGCTTGGCGCTCAGACCGGTTAAATTTCTTTTCTATTTTATTTATTTGTTTATTGATTTTTACTATTTTCAGACACTTTTGTTTAGATACTGAGAAACTTTTATCACTGGAGGGCTTACAGTAGATCTAACTTTTATCTGCAGCTTCACTTTAAATGATATAGTTAGCCCCTTCAGTCTGAGTACGCATTTCTTGGATTCTTATCAGCACGATGGATGACAGCTGGAATGATGATACCAGCTGAAATGATGACAACAGCTGGAATGATTATAACAGCTGGAATGATTATACCAGCTGGAAGAATGATACCAGTTGGAATGATGATAACAGCTGGAATGATGATACCAGCTGGAATGACGATACCAGATGGAACGATGATACCAGATGGAACGATGATACCAGATGGAATGATAATACCAGCTGGAATGATTATACCAGGTGGAATGATTACACCAGCTGGAACGATGATATCAGCTGGAATGATTATACCAGCTGGAATGATGACACCAGCTGGAACGGTGATACCAGCTGGAATGATTATATCAGCTGGAATGATGACACCAGCTGGAATGATGATACCAGCTGGTATGATGATACCAGCTGGAATGATAATATCAGCTGGAATGATGTTAACAGCTGGAATGATAATAACAGCTGAAATTATCATAACAGCTGGATTGACAACACCAGCTAAAATTATAACAGCTGGAATGATAAAACACCTGGAATGCCGGTAGATAAGTTGGAGTGTCGTTAGATAAGAGCTGGAATGGCGGTAGATAAGAGCTGGGATGGCGGTAGATAAGAGCTGGAATGGCAGTCGATAAGAGCTGGGATGGCGGTAGATAAGAGCTGGAATGGCGGTAGATAAGAGCTGGAATGGCGGTAGATAAGAGCTGGAATGGCGGTAGATAAGAGCTGGAATGGCGGTAGATAAGAGCTGGAATGGCGGTAGATAAGGGCTGGAATCAGGGGCGCCGAAAGTATTGAAATGTGCCGGGGCAGGACTAGTTTGGGGCCCCCACACCTGCAGTAGGTAAAGGTAGAGGTGGGGGGCGTACCCTATATGTGTATGTAACATATTGTTTTTATTGCTTCAACAACTTAGAAATACATTCAAATGAACTGTTGACCAGAAATAGTTTCATCCACCAGAGTGATAAGGCATACACATGATACACATGTGTAATTATTACAAAAAATAGGCCTTCAAGAAAAGCAATAACCAAGCACTAAACTTATAATAATGTAAGTAAAATCATAATATAATACATATAGATTACATACAGAATACATATATGGCTTATTCATTTTACAAACAATGGTGCTTTCCTTGCATTCCTCTTGACAAAATTATGAAGTACAACATCAAGATCAAGAGATCTTGCAAGTTGAGACTCAATACTGAGTGTAGCCAAGTTCACAAGCCATGCTTGGGTCATTGTTGTTGGCAGATAATTTTTTATCAGCTTGAGTTTGCTAAATGAGCGCTCTGCAGAGACGACAGTGGCAGAGATTGTTAGCAGAATGCGCAGGCTGACAGATACATTTGGGAAGAGCCCTTTTAGTCTGTACTCTGTCAAGCAATTCAAAAGCTGCAATAGGCTTAGTTGGTTCTGCCCAAAATTTGAGAGATGAACTGCTGGTAGGTGCCTCATTTCCTTCACGATATCATGACTGATTTCGGCAGGATACTTATCTGCCAGTGATTATGATTTCAGGTCCAGCTCCTCTGCCGATATTGTTAGGTACTTCCAGGGGAAACTGAAGTTTTCAGAAATATTCTTGGCAGCTTTGAATCTAACAGTCAGTCCATCAATTACATTATCAAATAATACATAAAGCACAGAGTTTCTGAATTATGCTTCTTTAGGTGACTCATCTGCTTGATTTTGTTCTGATCAATTTGTATCTGCTGTAGCATCACCATCATCATGAAATCTTGTGCATTATCTCCAGCTGCTTTACCACGTCCATGATACAGATTCACCTCGATGTCCAGGTTTGAAGCAACTAGCTTTGCTTCATTCCACATAGCTTTCCAGTTATTTCGGAGATCTGTAAATACTACAAGCAAGCCCTCTATGTTTGACACCTCAACATCCAATGTCGCATCTCTGGCTTGAATAACTTTATTACAGAAGTCAGTTGGAACTAGGACTTGTACCATACAACAGACATTATCACATAAATGAAGGATGTCACATAAGACAAAGCTCCACTTATTTCTGTTCTTGTTTTGGCAGTTAGGTTCAGCTGCAAGAGGTCTTCCAATGCTAATTTGATGCCAGGCAGATGGGATGCAAAGGCTTCACACTTTCAACACTATCAGACCACATTCTTTGATCTTTCTAAAATGACGTCAGTCAGTCTGAAAACTTTGTGACCCATTTATAGCCTGTGTGTGCGTTTGATTACTTTCATAACAAAAAGTACCTCAAGAAATCATTTAAATTATAAGAATGAACATTTGTGTAAGTCACAATTTGAGAAAATAACATTACAGGAAGATAACATTAAAAAATTTGGACATTTATGTTCAAAAGCTAAAACAACCATTGTCTTCTTAGAAAACCAAGTTTGTTTACTAATAGCATGACCCACATGAGATGCACTTGCTCATAGCCTCATTTTCAAAATGTAAACAATGGCTATCTGCATAAGGTCCATACAACCCTACAGGCTACACTCATACCGGTAATGCATAAAAATAATGAAAAGTCGACTGTAAAAACACGCAAATGGCGTACCCAAAACATTCACGTGACGTTCATGGACACGAAGAGCTACAGGCCTATATACAATCCTTGTAACGGCCATCCCATCTCCCTTAGGTCGTATGAATAGTCTATATATATATATATATATATATATATATATATATATATATATATATATATATATATATATATAAATAGTTAAGTCTACCTGTCAAATCCGGCTTTTGGCCCAATTCGTTCCTATTACTGAAAAACTGTATACAATAGAGGTCTTGATTTTTTTTTTTCCCCAACATACTCATGAGCCCCCCCAAGACCCCATGGACCTCGGGGCAATGCACCGGCTGCCCCCCCCCACCCCCGGTGGGCCTGACTGGAATGACGGAGAACAATACCGGGAATTAGAGAGAGCAAGAGCCGGTATTACCCAAGTGGCACGGTGTCATACGGGCGACACAGACAGTCGTGGTCAGAGTATTCAGTTTCCCCTGGCCTGTCCGTCCTAATATTATACATTATGGCAGCCAGCGATATTACTCCTCCCAGCTAACAGTGAGGCGGCTTTAACTTCGAGACCCGTATTCTCACTAACACCTTTTCCAAAGCGATTTATTTTGCTTATCACACCTTACTGTTCTATATATTTTTTTTTGTTTATTACACCTCTGTGTTATATTACACCTCTGTGTTATATAAATTCTTCTACTATCTCCTCACATTCAAACTCGTACGAAACGTGCAAAAGGATATTAACCAGCTATACCTAAAATAAGTCGCTAAGGATGAGGTGTTAGGGAACTTCCTTAAGAGACGGGATTACGGGCCTTGGACTTCAGGTGACGTCCTATCCAGCCCATTAATTCTTGTTCTAAACGATTTCATTCGGCCCAAGAAAGGGCCCTCTTTCTGGAGGGGTTTATTAATGTTCTCTCCAATCCCTCCAGCTCAAGAAGCCTGCCCTAAGCTAAGTAAAATAGTCTGGAGAAGAAGAAAGCTTTTAAAAGACACAATGGGCTGTATCCAACCCCTTCCATGTTAAATGTGATAAGATGAATATAATACCCCTTCATGTATGCAACAGGTCAACTCTGGAACTGTCTCCCTCTGTCTGCATTTCCAACGACCTATGACCCACAGTCTTTCAAAGGCAATGTGTCCAGGCATCTCGAAATGAACGGATCTTGAATTTGGCTCTCTGTTATCTTGTTACCCGTCCCCTCCCCGGGGGGGGGGGGCTCGGGGACGGGTATTGTTTTCACTCAGTTTGTCTGTTTGTTTGTTTATTTGTTTCTGTCTGTCTGTCTGTTAACAACTTTTTGCGGAAATCGCTGGTGCGATTTTGACTAAAATTACGGGGATGATGGGCTATGACCTTCTGATCATCTGATTAAATTTTGGGCCAAATTGGGTCAAGTCCCAGGCTGCAAGCCCCCAAAAATGTAAAAGAAAAAAAAACGAGGAAGGGTAAAAATCTTTTTTTTTTTTTTCGCCATAATTCCTTTCAAATTCGTCATATCGACATGAAACCAAAACCTACAGGTTCATCTTTCAACACTGCATCCTATAACATGCCTCATTACAACAGGGGGTCACCGTCCCAGTTAGCGTAAGGGGGTCAGTGTCAGGTAGGTAGGGCCTAAAATTTCAAATGGGCATAAAATCGTCACTTTTCACCCGATTTACACCAAGTTTGATATGTGACATCTTTGACTAGATATCCTGTTGTGTTTATAAGTCAGTATTAAAATGACTGCCGGGGACGGGTTTGCTGTGCCTTGGCACCGCTTCTTGTTTTCATTTTTTCTTCGAGGGAACATCTTGTGGGCTCCTGGTCTTTGGTTCCTTCTTCCTTGCATACTAAAGTTAGCAAGAATTTAATGAAGATTATAATTTTGTGACTATGGAGAAGTTATTCCCTTAATCATATATTTTTTTCCACCTCCTGGTTATTTT
>NW_027643472.1:0-4995 GCF_032717465.1 Coenobita brevimanus
AGCAGCGAAGATAAAAAAGGGGAAGGTCCCAGGAATAGATGGAGTGTGTGGTGAAATGCTGAAGCATGGGGGAGACAGTAGTAGAATGGATATGGAAGATGTGCAGACTGGCCTGGGAGGAAGGTAGAGTCCCGGAGGATAGGATGTCAGATACTGTATAATTATTTCCCTGTACAAAGTCATTGGGGAAATTGAATGTGTGGTAAGCACAGGGGCATATTTCTTCTGAGTGTAATAGAAATAGTATATAGTAGGATACTTATTGGCAGAGTTAGGAAAATAACAGAAGAAATAGTTGGAGAAGAACAGGAAGGTTTTAGGAAGGGAAGAAGTTGTGTAGATCAGATATTCATCCTTAGGTCTTTAGTGGAAAAGTTTCTAGAGAAGAGAAAGAAGTTGTATGCAGCCTTCATGGATTTGGAGAAAGCATATGACAGGGTGGAGAGACAAAGATTGTGGAAAGTATTAAGAATATATGGAGTAAATATTGAATGCTGTGAAGATTATGTGTGAGGGTGCTAAGGCTGCAATACATGTGCATAGTGAACTGAGTGAATTTTTCTGTTTGAAGGTTGGGTTTAAACAGGGATTTGTCATTTCACTATGGTTGTTCAATCTGTATATGGATGGGGTTATAAAAGAGATACAAGGTAGGGCAGTGGATGTTGGAGTAGCCCTAATGAGAGAGGGCAGTGTTTGGAAACTTTCTATACTATTGTTTGCAGATGATACTGTGTTGTTAAGTGAAGACGAAAGAGAACTGCAAGGCTTGGTGAATGAGTTACGGAAAGTGTGTAAGAAACGGAATCTCAAGGTTAGTATAGGGAAGAGTAAAGTTATGGTCTTCGAGAGAAATGAAAACGATGAATGTACAGTGAGGTTGGATGATGAGGAAATGGAAAATTTGAGTGCAATGAAGTACTTGGGTTGTGTGATGAGTAAGAATGGAAGCTTGGAGGGTGAAGTGCTTGAAAGGGTACAGCAGAGAAGAAAGGTTGCTGGTTCTTGCAATGCAGTGATAAGAAATAAGGAAGTGAGCATGGAAGTAAAAAAAAAAAGTCGCTGCGTGATAGTATTGTAATACCAACTTTAACGTATGGAAGTGAAGCTTGGACCTTGTTGGAGGGACACAAGTCAAGTGTGAAAGCAGTGGAAATGAGCTATTTGAGAGGAGCTTTTGGAGTTACATGGAGAGACAGACTGGCAAATGAGGAAGTGAAGGAGCGTTGTGGTGTGTATGTGGATGTGATAGAAAGCGTTAGGAGAAACACATTGAGATGGTCTGGCCATGTGGAGAGGATGGAGAGCGAGAGAGTAACGAGGAGTGTATGTGAGTGAGGTGGAGGGGGGGAGGGGGAGGGGGAGGGGGAGGCCGAAGATAAGATGGAGGGATGTAGTGGACACTGGAGAGGTATATGAGAGAGGAGTGTATGAGCTGGGAGCAGGGCAGTGAAATGGAGGGAGACAGGGAGACATGGAGGCGATTTGTGTACGCTCACCCAGTACGGGATTAAGGCGTCTGGCAATAGAGACCAACTTGCCTAGCCCCGGGATCCTACGCTCCTCATGGGGCAACGTAGGATTAGATGATAGCTGGATGGATTATTATTATTATTATTATTATTATTATTATTATTATTATTATTATTACTGTTGTTGATGTTATTCTTATTGTTATTATTGATGTTCCTTCCTTCACTGTCCTTCCTTTCTTGTTTCTTCACTTCATTCCTCCTTCCTTCTCTCTTCTTCTATTCTTCCTCCTCCTTTCCTTCACTCTCCTTCCTTTCCCTCTTCATCCTTCACTTGATTCCCCCTATCCTTCTCTCCTCCTGTCTTAACGTAAATACCCACAAAGTCAGATCACCAACTGTTTGGAACGGAATTAGAGTCTGCTATGTTAACGCACGTAGTCTACGTAACAAGTTTGAGGATTTAGAATCTCTAATTTAACTAGAAAATTATGAAATCATTGGCATCACAGAGTCCTGGATTAACACATCTGACCGTGACTTTCTAGCGGAATACTCATTAACAGGGTACAATATTTTCAGCTGTGAGCGACCACATCGAGCTGGTGGCGGTGTTTTACTATATGTGAAAACTAGCCTCCATCCCCTTGTGCTATCCAAACCCAGTATTACCAACATAGATGCCAGTTATGTTCAGCTAAGTATTAATTCACACAAAATAAATATATGTCTCATCTATCGTCCTCCAGCACAGTCAACTGAGACAGATGAAAAACTTTATGATCA
This sequence comes from Coenobita brevimanus, assembly GCF_032717465.1. NCBI lineage: Eukaryota > Metazoa > Arthropoda > Malacostraca > Decapoda > Coenobitidae > Coenobita > Coenobita brevimanus. The sequence continues at coordinate 2,259 of NW_027643472.1, forward strand.
AATTGTGGAAATTTGTTGTCAAGAGGATAGCGTAATTTTTGGAGACTTTAATCTACCGGTAACAAAGTGGGGTGAACCACTGACGGCACACTCAGGACAAGAGCTTTATACGAATCTTCAAGAAAGCGCCCTTTCCCAACACGTAGAATACCCAACGAGAGGAAACAATATCCTAAACATCATCTTGACTACAAATGATAACCTAGTCAACAACGTTGAAATAGGACCTGAGTTTAGTTCCAGTGATCATCGAACTATACAGTTTAATAATACTATTGAAAAAGTAAAAGAAACGGAGAGCAAAGAAAAGGTCCCAGATTATCGTAGAGCTAATTTCAGCAGGCTCAGAGTGCTACTTGCAACTGCAGATTGGAATCAACTGTCTGAAACCGATGACATAAACCAAGCATGGGAAATATTCACCAAAAAATGTAATGAAGTGGTAAAGCCATGTGTGCCACTACCGTAAGAGACGTCCAGCTGGAAATAGTAAACCAAAGTGGTGATTCAGTGAAATAAAAAGTAATTTAATAGCCAAAAAACAGGCATACCATAAATATAAAGCTACACAAAATAATGATAAATTACAGTACGATAATCTACGCCGCATATCGAAAAGGCTTATTAAACAAAGCAAAAGAGCACTGGAGATCCACATTGCTAATACATGCAAATCAAATCCTAAAGAATTTTACAGTTACATTAGAAAGAAAAAGGTTATGACTACATCAATAGGTCCTCTAGAAATAAACAATGGCAAACACACTGAAAATGAGGTCGAAATGGCAAACATTCTTAACGATTACTTTGCGTCTGTTTTTACAGTAGAAAACACCACCAGAAACCTACTGTTACCCACAAACCAAGCAAATAGCACAGTCCTTAGTAACTATGCTATCCATAATAACGATATCCTTTCAGCCATAAATAGTACGAACATAAACAAAACCCCTGGCCCCGATAAAATATCACCGAGAATTCTCAAAGAAGCAAAACATGAGTTACTGCTGCCACTCTCTGTCTTATTCAGTAAATCATTAAGTACTGGGAAAGTTCCATGCGAATGGAAACTAGCAAATGTAACACCAATTTTCAAAAAAGGAAATGAGTCGCACCCAGGAAATTACAGACCAATCAGCTTAACATCAGTAGTGTGCAAGTTAATGGAAAAAATCATAAGAGATAAAATAGTTAATTATCTAGAAGAAAATAATATAATTAAAGACTCGCAGCATGGATTCAGACATCGTCATTCATGCTTAACTAACTTACTGGACTTCTTCCATGATGTTTACAAATCATACGATGACTCAAGAGCAGTAGATATAATTTACCTCGACCTTCAGAAAGCATTTGACACTGTCCCTCACAAGCGTCTCATGAGAAAAATAGAAGCACATGGAATAAAAGGAAAGACGCAAAAATGGTTACAAGACTGGCTTTCAGATCGAAAACAGCGAGTAGTGATAAACGGAAAGGAATCCACATGGCGTAATGTGATCAGCGGCGTTCCCCAAGGCTCAGTACTTGGACCAATACTTTTTATTATCTATATAAATGACATTGATGGAGGTCTAAATTGTAAAGTATCCAAATTTGCAGATGATACTAAAATAACCAGTAAAGTCACTTCAAAATTACAGTGGCAGCAGTTACAAAATGACCTTAATACTATAGAAAGCTGGGCAGAAAAATGGCAAATGAAATTCAACGCAGAAAAATGTAAAGTACTTCATATTGGAAGTAACAATGTCCATGCAAATTACAAAATGAACAATATTCAGTTATTAAGTACAGACAGTGAAAAGGATCTTGGTGTGATAATATCAAATGACCTAAAACCAAGCAAGCAGTGTACCGATGCGGTTAAAATTGCAAACAAGCTAGTGGGTTTTTTTGGAAGAACTTTCGAGTTTAAATCGGAAAAAGTCGTACTTGCCTTGTACAACTCGCTAGTGCTCCCCAATCTTGAGTATTGTGTGCAGTTCTGGTCTCCGTACTACAGAAAGGACATTGAAAAATTAGAGAGAATTCAGTGAAGAATCATAAAAATGATACCACGACTTAGAAACAAACCATATGAGGAACGCCTTGAAGAACTTAAATTATTTAGCCTAATGAAGCGCAGGTTAAGAGGGGACCTTATTGAAGTTTTCAAAATCATGAAGGGATATGACAACTTAGACATGAATAAATATTTTGATATAGACCGGTCAAGTCAAATCAGAAGTAATGGCTCCAAAAACATGGGAAAGCGATTCCAATCCCACGAAGCAAAATACTTCTTCTTTAACAGAGTTGTAAATATCTGGAACAGAATACCCTCAGATACCGTGAACAGTATCTCAATTGAGACATTCAAAAACAAATTAGACAAGTATTTGCACGAGAATCCTCACCTGACTCTTATTCTGTCCGGATAACTTGCTTTTATACCTACAGTACATGTAAGTTCATGCCCCTTTAGTCTACAAGACACCCCGTAAACAATGTACCCGTACATAGTATTGTGTCACGATATTATATATTTTCAATTTATTCAGTGCAAACAAAGCAATATAAGCACAGATTAGGATCTGCACAGATAACCCTGAGTTAACGGTCACTACTCTTACTTTCGACCTGTGATGGGCTGTGGATCACTGAGGGTCCATGTTAGTCAAGTGACCACCATCGGGATTTTTTTAATGTACCAGGGGTCACTGCTTCAGGATGAAACTTGTGTACTTGTCTCATA